>NC_092225.1:46294478-46316978 GCF_036320965.1 Panulirus ornatus | reverse complement strand
TGTGTATCATGCTAGAAAGAAAAAAAAAAAAAAAAAAAAAAAATATATATATATATATATATATATATATATATATATATATATATATATATATATATATATATATATGTATATATATATATACTTTCTTTTTTTTTTTGTTTTTGCTTTGTTTCTGTCTCCCGCGTTTGCGAGGTACCACAAGGAAACAGACGAAAGAAATGGCCCAACCCACCCCCATACACATGTATATACATACGTCCACACACGCAAATATACATACCTACACAGCTTTCCATGGTTTACCCCAGACGCTTCACATGCCCTGATTCAATCCACTGACAGCACGTCAACCCCGGTATACCACATCGATCCAATTCACTCTATTCCTTGCCCTCCTTTCACCCTCTTGCATGATCAGGCCCCGATCACACAAAATCTTTTTCACTCCATCTTTCCACCTCCAATTTGGTCTCCCACTTCTCCTCGTTCCCTCCACCTCCGACACATGTATCCTCTTGGTCTATCTTTCCTCACTCATTCTCTCCATGTGCCCAAACCATTTCAAAACACCCGTTTCTACTCTCTCAACCACACTCTTTTTATTTCCACACATCTCTCTTACCCTTACGTTACTTACTCGATCAAACCGCCTCACACCACACATTGTCCTCAAACATCTCATTTCCAGCACATCCACCCTCCTGCGCACAACTCTATCCATAGCCCACGCCTCGCAACCATACAACATTGTTGGAACCTCTATTCCTTCAAACATACCCATTTTTGCTTTCCGAGATAATGTTCTAGACTTCCACACATTCTTCAAGGCTCCCAGGATTTTCGCCCCCTCCCCCACCCTATGATCCACTTCCGCTTCCATGGTTCCATCCGCTGCCAGATCCACTCCCAGATATCTAAAACACTTTACTTCCTCCAGTTTTTCTCCATTCAAACTTACCTCCCAATTGACTTGACTCTCAACCCTACTGTACCTAATAACCTTGCTCTTATTCACATTTACTCTTAACTTTCTTCTTTCACAGACTTTACCAGACTCAGTCACCAGCTTCTGCAGTTTCCCACATGAATCAGCCGCCAGCGCTGTATCATCAGCGAACAACAACTGACTCACTTCCCAAGCTCTCTCATCCACAACAGACTTCATACTTGCCACTCTTTCCAAAACTTTTGCATTCACCTCCCTAACAACCCCATCCATAAACAAATTAAACAACCATGGAGACTTCACACACCCCTGCCGCAAACCTACATTCACTGACAACCAATCACTTTCCTCTCTTCCTACACGTACACATGCCTTACATCCTCGATAAAAACTTTTCACTACTTCTAGCAACTTGCCTCCCACACCATATATTCTTAATACCCTCAGCAGAGCATCTCTATCAACTCTATCATATTCCTTCTCCAGATCCATAAATGCTACATACAAATCCATTTGGTTCTCTAAGTATTTCTCACATACATTCTTCAAAGCAAACACCTGATCCACACATCTTCTACCACTTCTGAAACCACACTGCTCTTCCCCAATCTGATGCTCTGTACATGCCTTCACCCTCTCAATCAATACCCTCCCATATAGTTTACCAGGAATACTCAACAAACTTATACCTCTGAAATTTGAGCACTCACTCTTATCCCCTTTGCCTTTGTACAATGGCACTATGCACGCATTCCGCCAATCCTCAGGCACCTCTCCATGAGTCATACATACATTAAATAACCTTACCAAACAGTCAATAATACAGTCACTCCCTTTTTTAAAATTTCCACTGCAATACCATCCAAACCTGCTGCCTTGCCGGCTTTCATTTTCCGCAAAGTTTTACCACCTCTTCTCTGTTTACCAAATCATTTTCCCTAACCCTCTCACTTTGCACGGTACCACTTCGACCAAAACACCCTATATCTGCCACTCTATCATCTAACACATTCAACAAACCTTCAAAACACTCGCTCCATATCCTCACATCACCACTACTTGTTATCACCTCCCCATTTGCGCCCTTCACTGAAGTTCCCATTTGCTCCCTTTTCTTACGCACTTTATTTACATCCTTCCAGAACATCTTTTTATTCTCCCTAAAATTTAATGATACTCTCTCACCCCAACTCTCATTTGCCCTCTTTTTCACCTCTTGCACCTTTCTCTTGACCTCCTGTCTCTTTCTTTTATACATCTCCCACTCAATTGCATTTTTTCCCTGCAAAAATCGTCCAAATGCCTCTCTCTTCTCTTTCACTAATAATATTACTTCTTCATCCCACTACTCACTACCCTTTCTAATCAACCCACCTCCCACTCTTCTCATGCCATAAGCATCTTTTGCACAATCCGTCACTGATTCCCTAAATGCATCCCATTCCTCCCCACTCCCCTTACTTACATTGTTCTCACCTTTTTACATTCTGTACCCAGTCTCTCCTGGTACTTCCTCACACAAGTCTCCTTCCCAAGCTCACTTACTCTCACCACCCTCTTCACCCCAACATTCACTCTTCTTTTCTGAAAACCCATACAAATCTTCACCTTAGCCTCCACAAGATAATGATCAGACATCCCTCCAGTTGCTCCTCTCAGCACATTAACATCCAAAAGTTATATATATATATATATATATATATATATATATATATATATATATATATATATATATATATATATATATATATATATATATTTGTATGGATTTGTATGTAACATTTATGGATCTGGAGAAGGCATATGATAGATTGATAGAGATGCTCTGTGGAAGGTATTAAGAATATATGGTGTGGGAGGCAAGTTGTTAGAAGCAGTGAAAAGTTTTTATCGAGGATGTAAGGCATGTGTACGCGTAGGAAGAGAGGAGTGATTGGTTCTCAGTGTATGTAGGTTTGCGGCAGGGGTGTTTGATGTCTCCAAGGTTGTTTAATTTGTTTATGGAAGGGGTTGTTAGGGAGGTGAATGGAAGAGTTTTGGAAAGAGGGGCAAGTATGAAGTCTGTTGTGGATGAGAGAGCTTGGGAAGTGAGTCAGTTGTTGTTCGCTGATGATACAGCGCTGGTGGCTGATTCATGTGAGAAACTGCAGAAGCTGGTGACACAGTTTGGTAAAGTGTGTGAAAGAAGAGAGTTAAGAGTAAATGTGAATAAGAGCAAGGTTATTAGATACAGTAAAGTTAAGGGTCAAGTCAATTGGGAGGTAAGTTTGAATGGAGAAAAACTGGAGGAAGTAAAGTGTTTTAGATATCTGGGAGTGGATCTGGCAGCGGATGGAACCATGGAAGCGGAAGTGAATCATAGGGTGGGGGAGGGGGCGAAAATCCTGGGAGCCTTGAAGAATGTGTGGAAGTCGAGAACATTATCTCGGAAAGCAAAAATGGGTATGTTTGAAGGAATAGTGGTTCCAACAATGTTGTATGGTTGTGAGGCGTGGGCTATGGATAGAGTTGTGCGCAGGAGGGTGGATGTGCTGGAAATGAGATGTTTGAGGACAATGTGTGGTGTGAGGTGGTTTGATCGAGTAAGTAATGTAAGGGTAAGAGAGATGTGTGGAAATAAAAAGAGTGTGGTTGAGAGAGCAGGAGAGGGTGTTTTGAAATGGTTTGGGCACATGGAGAGAATGAGTGAGGAAAGATTGACCAAGAGGATATGTATGTCGGAGGTGGAGGGAACAAGGAGAAGTGGGAGACCAAATTGGAGGTGGAAAGATGGAGTGAAAAAGATTTTGAGTGATCGGGGCCTGAACATGCAGGAGGGTGAAAGGCGGGCAAGGAATAGAGTGAATTGGATCGATGTGGTATACCTGGGTCGACGTGCTGTCAGTGGATTGAATCAGGGCATGTGAAGCGTCTGGGGTAAACCATGGAAAGTTGTGTGGGGCCTGGATGTGGAAAGGGAGCTGTGGTTTCGGGCATTTTTTCATGACAGCTAGAGACTGAGTGTGAACTAATGGGGCCTTTGTTGTCTTTTCCTAGCGCTACTTCGCACACATGATGGGGGAGCGGGATGGTATTCCATGTGTGGCGAGGTGGCGATGGGAATGAATAAAGGCAGACAGTGTGAATTGTGTGCATGGGTATATAAGTATGTGTCTGTGTGTGTATATATATGTGTACATTGAGATGTATAGGTATGTATATTTGCGTGTGTGGACGTGTAAGTATATACATGTGTATGGGGGTAGGTTGGGCCATTTCTTTCGTCTGATTCCTTGCGCTACCTCGCAAACGCGGGAGACAGCGACAAAGCAAAATAAATAAAAATAAATAAGTATATATATTTGTTTATTTATTTATATTTATTTATTACTTATTTTGCTTTATCGCTGTCTCCCGCGTTAGCGAGGTAGCGCAAGGAAACAGGCGAAAGAATGGCCCAACCCACCCACATACACATATATATATATATACATACACGTCCACACAGGCAAATATACATACCTATACATCTCATTGTATACATATATATACACACACAGACATATACATATATACACACGTACATAATTCATACTTTCTGCCTTTATTTATTTCCATCGCCTCCTCACCACACATGGAATAACAATCCCTCCCCCCTCATGTGTGCGAGGTAGCGCTAGGAAAAGACAACAAAGGCCCCATTCGTTCACACTCAGTCTCTAGCTGTCATGTAATAATGCACCGAAACCACAGCTCCCTTTCCACATCCAGGCCCCACAAAACTTTCCATGGTTTACCCCAGACGCTTCACATGCCCTGTTTCAATCCATTGACAGCACGTCGACCCCGGTATACCACATCGATCCAATTCAGTCTATTCCTTGCACGCCTTTCACCTTTCTGCATGTTCAGGCCCCGATCACTCAAAATCTTTTTCACTCCATCTTTCCACCTCCACTTTTGTCTCCCACTTCTCGTTCCCTCCACCTCTGACACATATATCCTCTTGGTCAATCTTTCGTCACTCATTCTCTCCATGTGACCAAACCATTTCAAAACACCCTCTTCTGCTCTGTCAACCATACTTTTCTTATTTCCACACATCTCTCTCACCCTTACATTACTTACTCGATCAAACCACCTCACACCACATATTGTCCTCAATCATCTCATTTCCAGCACATCCACCCTCCTACGCACAACTCTATCCATAGCCCACACCTCGCAGCCATACAACATTGTTGGAACCACTATTCCTACTAACATACCCATTTTTGCTTTCCGAGATAATGTTCTAGACTTCCACACATTCTTCAAGGCTCCAGACTTTTCGCCCCCTCCCCCACCCTATGATCCACTTCCGCTTCCATGGTTCCATCCGCTGCCAGATCCACTCCCAGATATCTAAAACACTTTACTTCCTCCAGTTTTTCTCCATTCAAACTTACCTCCCAATTGACTTGACCCTCAACCCTACTGTACCTAATAACCTTGCTCTTATTCACATTTACTCTTAACTTTCTTCTTTCACAGCACTTTACCAAACTCAGTCACCAGCTTCTGCAGTTTTCCACATGAATCAGCCACCAGCGCTGTAACATCAGCGAACAACAACTGACTCACTTCCCAAGCTCTCTCATCCACAACAGACTACATACTTGCCCCTCTTTCCAAAACTCTTGCATTCACCTCCCTAACAACCCCATCCATAAACAAATTAAACAACCATGGAGACATCACACACCCCTGCCGCAAACCTACATTCACTGAGAACCAATCACTTTCCTCTCTTCCTACACGTACACATGCCTTACATCCTCGATAAAAACTTTTCACTGCTTCTAACAACGTGCCTCCCACACCATATATTCTTAATACCCTCCACAGAGCATCTCTATCAACTCTATCATATTCCTTCTCCAGATCCATAAATGCTACATACAAATCCATTTGCTTTTCTAAGTATTTCTCACATACATTCTTCAAAGCAAACACCTGATCCACACATCTTCTACCACTTCTGAAACCACACTGCTCTTCCCCAATCTGATGCTCTGTACATGCCTTCACCCTCTCAATCAATACCCTCCCATATAGTTTACCAGGAATACTCAACAAACTTATACCTCTGAAATTTGAGCACTCACTCTTATCCCCTTTGCCTTTGTACAATGGCACTATGCACGCATTCCGCCAATCCTCAGGCACCTCTCCATGAGTCATACATACATTAAATAACCTTACCAACCAGTCAATAATACAGTCACTCCCTTTTTTAATAAATTCCACTGCAATACCATCGAAACCTGCTGCCTTGCCGGCTTTCATTTTCCGCAAAGCTTTTACCACCTCCTCTCTGTTTACCAAATCATTTTCCCTAACCCTCTCACTTTGCACGGTACCACTTCGACCAAAACACCCTATATCTGCCACTCTATCATCTAACACATTCAACAAACCTTCAAAACACTCGCTCCATATCCTCACATCACCACTACTTGTTATCACCTCCCCATTTGCGCCCTTCACTGAAGTTCCCATTTGCTCCCTTGTCTTACGCACTTTATATACCTCCTTCCAGAACATCTTTTCATTCTCCCTAAAATTTAATGATACTCTCTCACCCGAACTCTCATTTGCCCTCTTTTTCACCTCTTGCACCTTTCTCTTGACCTCCTGTCTCTTTCTTTTATACATCTCCCACTCAATTGCATTTTTTCCCTGCAAAAATCGTCCAAATGCCTCTCTCTTCTCTTTCACTAATAATCTTACTTCTTCATCCCACCACTCACTACCCTTTCTAATCAACCCACCTCCCACTCTTCTCATGCCATAAGCATCTTTTGCACAATCCATCACTGATTCCCTAAATGCATCCCATTCCTCCCCACTCCCCTTACTTACATTGTTCTCACCTTTTTCCATTCTGTACGCAGTCTCTCCTGGTACTTCCTCACACAAGTCTCCTTCCCAAGCTCACTTACTCTCACCACCCTCTTCACCCCAACATTCACTCTTCTTTTCTGAAAACCCATACAAATCTTCACCTTAGCCTCCACAAGATAATGATCAGACATCCCTCCAGTTGCACCTCTCAGCACATTAAAATCCAAAAGTTATATATATATATATATATATATATATATATATATATATATATATATATATTTGTATGGATTTGTATGTAACATTTATGGATCTGGAGAAGGCATATGATAGATTGATAGAGATGCTCTGTGGAAAGTATTAAGAATATATGGTGTGGGAGGCAAGTTGTTAGAAGCAGTGATAAGTTTTTATCGAGGATGTAAGGCATGTGTACGCGTAGGAAGAGAGGAAAGTGATTTGTTCTCAGTGTATGTAGGTTTGCGGCAGGGGTGTTTGATTTCTCCAAGGTTGTTTAATTTGTTTATGGAAGGGGTTGTTAGGGAGGTGAATGCAAGAGTTTTGGAAAGAGGGGCAAGAGTGAAGTCTGTTGTGGATGAGAGAGCTTGGGAAGTGAGTCAGTTGTTGTTCGCTGATGTTACAGCGCTGGTGGCTGATTCATGTGAGAAACTGCAGAAGCTGGTGACACAGTTTGGTAAAGTGTGTGAAAGAAGAGAGTTAAGAGTAAATGTGTATAAGAGCAAGGTTATTAGATACAGTAGGGTTGAGGGTCAAGTCAATTGGGAGGTAAGTTTGAATGGAGAAAAACTGGAGGAAGTAAAGTGTTTTAGATATCTGGGAGTGGATCTGGCATCGGATGGAACCATGGAAGCGGAAGTGAATCATAGGGTGGGGGAGGGGGCGAAAATCCTGGGAGCCTTGAAGAATGTGTGGAAGTCGAGAACATTATCTCGGAAAACAAAAATCGGTATGTTTGAAGGAATAGTGGTTCCAACAATGTTGTATGGTTGCGAGGCGTGGGCTATGGATAGAGTTTTGCGCAGGAGGGTGGATGTGCTGGAAATGAGATGTTTGAGGACAATGTGTGGTGTGAGGTGGTTTGATCGAGTAAGTAATGTAAGGGTAAGAGAGATGTGTGGAAATAAAAAGAGTGTGGTTGAGAGAGCAGAAGAGGGTGTTTTGAAATGGTTTGGGTACATGGAGAGAATGAGTGAGGAAAGATTGACCAAGAGGATATATATGTCGGAGGTGGAGGGAAAGAGGAGAAGTGGGAGACCAAATTGGAGGTGGAAAGATGGAGTGAAAAAGATTTTGAGTGATCGGGGCCTGAAAATGCAGGAGGGTGAAAGGCGGGCAAGGAATAGAGTGAATTGGATCGATGTGGTATACCTGGGTCGACGTGCTGTCAGTGGATTGATTCAGGGCATGTGAAGCGTCTGGGGTAAACCATGGAAAGTTGTGTGGAGCCTGGATGTGGAAAGGGAGCTGTGGTTTCGGGCATTTTTGCATGACAGCTAGAGACTGAGTGTGAACGAATGGGGCCTTTGTTGTCTTTTCCTAGCGCTACCTCGCACACATGAGGGGGGAGGGGGATGGTATTCCATGTGTGGCGAGGTGGCGATGGCAATGAATAAAGGCAGACAGTGTGAATTGTGTGCGTGGGTATATAAGTATGTGTCTGTGTGTGTATATATATGTGTACATTGAGATGTATAGGTATGTATATTTGCGTGTGTGGACGTGTAAGTATATACATGTGTATGGGGGTAGGTTGGGCCATTTCTTTCGTCTGTTTCCTTGCGCTACCTCGCAAACGCGGGAGACAGCGACAAAGCAAAATAAATAAAAATAAATAAGTATATATATTTGTTTATTTATTTATATTTATTTATTACTTATTTTACTTTATCGCTGTCTCCCGCGTTAGCGAGGTAGCGCAAGGAAACAGGCGAAAGAATGGCCCAACCCACCCACATACACATATATATATATACATACACGTCCACACAGGCAAATATACATACCTATACATCTCATTGTATACATATATATACACACACAGACATATACATATATACACACGTATATAATTCATACTTTCTGCCTTTATTTATTTCCATCGCCTCCTCACCACACATGGAATAACAATCCCTCCCCCCTCATGTGTGCGAGGTAGCGCTAGGAAAAGACAACAAAGGCCCCATTCGTTCACACTCAGTCTCTAGCTGTCATGTAATAATGCACCGAAACCACAGCTCCCTTTCCACATCCAGGCCCCACAAAACTTTCCATGGTTTACCCCAGACGCTTCACATGCCCTGGTTCAATCCATTGACAGCACGTCGACCCCGGTATACCACATCGATCCAATTCAGTCTATTCCTTGCACGCCTTTCACCTTTCTGCATGTTCAGGCCCCGATCACTCAAAATCTTTTTCACTCCATCTTTCCACCTCCAATTTGGTCTCCCATTTCTCCTCGTTCCCTCCACGTCTGACACATATATCCTCTTGGTCAATCTTTCGTCACTCATTCTCTCCATGTGACCAAACCATTTCAAAACACCCTCTTCTGCTCTGTCAACCATACTTTTCTTATTTCCACACATCTCTCTCACCCTTACATTACTTACTCGATCAAACCACCTCACACCACATATTGTCCTCAAACATCTCATTTCCAGCACATCCACCCTCCTACGCACAACTCTATCCATAGCCCACACCTCGCAGCCATACAACATTGTTGGAACCACTATTCCTTCTAACATACCCATTTTTGCTTTCCGAGATAATGTTCTTGACTTCTAAACATTCTTCAAGGCTTCCAGACTTTTCGCCCCCTCCCCCACCCTATGATTCACTTCCGCTTCCATGGTTCCATCCGCTGCCAGATCCACTCCCAGATATCTAAAACTCTTTACTTCCTCCAGTTTTTCTCCATCCAAACTTACATCCCAATTGACTTGTCCCTCAACCCTACTGTACCTAATAACCTTATTCACATTTACTCTTAACTTTCTTATTTCACACACTTTACCAAACTCAGTCACTAGCTTCTGCAGTTTTTCACATGAATCAGCCACCAGCGCTGTATCATCAGTGAACAACAACTGATTCAGTTCCCAAGCTCTCTCATCCACAACAGACAGTATACTTACCCCTCTTTCGAAAACTCTTGCATTTACCTCCCTAACAACCCCATCCATAAACAAATTAAACGACCATGGAGACATCACACACCTCTCTCGCAAGCCTACATTCACTGAGAACCAATCACTTTCCTCTCTTCCTACACGTACATATGCCTTACATCCTCGATAAAAACTTTTCACTGCTTCTAACAACTTGCCTCCCACACCATATTTTCTTAATGCCTTTCACAGAGCATCTCTATCAACTCTACCATATGCCTTCTCCAGATCCATAAATGCTACATACAAATCCATTTGCTTTTTTAAGTATTTCTCACATACATTTTTCAAATTAAACACCTGATCCACACATCCTCTACCACCTCTGAAACCACACTGCTCTTCCCCAATCTGATGCTCTGTACATGCCTTCACCCTCTCAATCAATACCCTCCCATATAATTTACCAGGAATACTCAACAAACTTATACCTCTCTATTTGAGCACTCACTCTAATCCCCTTTGCCTTTGTACAATGGCACTATGCAAGCATTCCGCCAATCCTCAGGCACCTCTCCATGAATCATACATATATTAAATAACCTTACCAACCAGTCAACAATACAGTCACCCCTTTTTTAATAAATTCCACTGCAATACCATCCAAACCTGCTGCCTTGCCGGCTTTCATCTTCCGCAACGCTTTTACTACCTCTTCTCTGTTTGCCAAATCATTTTCCCTAACCCTCTCACTTTGCACACCACCTCGACCAAAACACCCTATATCTGCCACTCTGTCATCAAACACATTCAACAAACCTTCAAAATACTCACTCCATCTCCTACCCACATCACCACTACTTGTTATAACCTCCCCATTAGCCCCTTTTACTGAAGTTCCCATTTGCTCCCTTGTCTTTAGCACTTTATTTACCTCCTTTCAAGACATATATATATATATATATATATATATATATATATATATATATATATATATATATATATATATATATATATATATATATATATATATATATATATATATATATATATATATATATATATATTTATATATATATATATATATATATATATATATATATATATATATATATATATATATATATATATATATATATATATATATATATATATATATATGTACATCATCCCTGGGGATAGGGGAGAAAGAATACTTCCCACGTATTCTCTGCGTGTGGTAGAAGGCGACTAAAAGGGGAGGGAGCGGGTGGCTGGAAATCCTCCCCTCTCGTTTTTTTTTTTTTAATTTTCCAAAAGAATGAACAGAGAAAGGGGTCAGGTGAGGATATTCTCTCTAAGACCCAGTCCTCTGTTCTTAACGCTACCTCTCTAACGCGGGAAATGGCGAATAGTATGAAATAGATAAATAAATAAATGGCATTCATATGCCATTCCTCTTGACAAAAGAATTTTATGTGACTACTTTTAATGATTAATTTTCTTTCCACTTTCATATGCATAAATATCTACATCGTCACTTGAGATTCCTTGTAGAATGAATGTTAATGTTTTTCATTATTGCAGATACGGGAGTCAAGCACATCGCCAGCTATTGCCTCATGCTACGGGAGGTCAGCGTGTCGGACTGTGTCCAGATCACAGACTTCGGCATGTATGAGCTGGCTAAGCTGGGGCCCAACCTCCGGTACCTCAGCGTGGCAAAATGTGACCAGATCAGCGATGCCGGAATCAAGCAAATCGCCCGCCACTGTTACAAGCTGCGTTACCTAAATGTCCGTGGCTGTGAAGCAGTCAGCGATGATTCCATGGAGATGGTGGCCAGGTCGTGCCCGAGGTTACGTGCGCTTGATATCGGCAAGTGTGACGTTACCGACAACGGCATGAAACTCATCTCTGAACACTGCCCAAACCTGAAGAAACTCTCCGTGAAGTCATGTGACATGATAACAGACAGAGGCGTCCAGTACATAGCGTATTACTGCCGTGGCCTTCAGCAGCTAAATATCCAGGACTGTCAAGTGACTATTGAGGGCTACAGGACAGTGAAGAAATATTGCAGGCGCTGTATCATAGAGCACACGAACCCGGGTTTCTTTTGAAAAGAGAAAACCCGAGTGTGTCTGCACCTCGCCCAGTGTTGTGCCAGTGATTAAAGAGAGAAAAAGAGAGAATCATACAAGTGCCAAATATCGTGAGCCACCTGTAACGTCGGTGCCACCAGGGACAAGACCTGGGTGCTGCTGTGGCTGATCTAGTGACAAGCAGCCTTGGGCAGGACGTGTGTCCGCTCACCAGTGCCAAGTTTGCAGTGCCAAAAACGGTGAGCTGACGCCCTTGTGCAGCATACATCAAACTACTCACTCCTCCGTTTACCAAAGTATTGCCACTGTCACCCTGCATTACAGCACCAACTGATGCTTCGTAACGCACACACACGCACACACACACACACACACACACACACACACACACACACACACACACACACACATACATAGACAATCACAATGTAAGATGGTGTGTGCGTCTTTGTATGTGTGCACTCATGTGGTGCACACCGCTCACCACATTCACTTTGCAGTGTGTATGTCTGCTGTGTGCATGTTTATATCACTTGCACCTTCATAACTTGCATCTGTTTTCATGTGCATTCTCATAAGATACCATGAACTTGCACTTATTCCACCTATAGTACCTATAGTACATTCTCACCGTGTACTTCTGTTAATGTACACCCTGACATATGTACCTTCATCACAACCGCTATCTCCAGCTGCAGACGAGGCAGTTCATAATTTAACACATACCATCATTTGACCACGCTTAACAAGATGGTTCACAACTGATTTCACGAAATATGAGTACAGGCGATGGCAGTGAAACTCGAAATGTTTCTCCTGTTTCAAGAACACTAGTGACGTACTTATCAAAATTATAGCATGATGCGCTGTTTTGTACCTGTGAATTAGTCATTTGTCCAATGCCTGTATTAGACCAACTTTCAAAGTAAATAGCTATATATATATATATATATATATATATATATATATATATATATATATATATATATATATATATATATATATATATATATATATATATGCATATATATATATATATATATATATATATATATATATATATATATATATATATATATATATATATATATATATGTATATATATATATATATATATATATATATATATATATATATATATATATATATATATATATATATATATATATATATGTTTTTATTTTATTTATTTTGCTTTGTCGCTGTCTCCCGCGTTAGCGAGGTAGCGCAAGGAAACAGACGAAAGAATGGCCCAAGCCACCCACATACACATGCATATACATACAAGTCCACACACGAAAATATACATACCTATACATCTCAACGTATACATATATGTATACACACACAGACATATACATATATACACATGTACATAATTCATACTGTCTGCCTTTATTCATTCCCATCGCCACCTCGCCACACTTGAAATAACAACCCCCTCCCCCCTCATGTGTGCGAGGTAGCGCTAGAAAAGACAACAAAGGCCCCATTAGTTCACACTCAGTCTCTAGCTGTCATGTAATAATGCACCGAAACCACAGCTCCCTTTCCACATCCAGGCCCCACAGAACTTTCCATGGTTTACCCCAGACGCTTCACATGCCCTGATTCAATCCATTGACAGCACGTCGACCCCGGTATACCACATCGTTCCAATTCACTCTATTCCTTCCACGTCTTTCACCCTCCTGCATGTTCAGGCCCCGATCACTCAAAATCTTTTTCACTCCATCTTTCCACCTCCAATTTGGTCTTCCATTTCTCCTCGTTCCTTCCACCTCTGACACTTATATCGTCTTGGTCAATCTTTCCTCACTCATTCTCTCCATGTGACCAAACCATTTCAAAACAACCTCTTCTGCTCTCTCAACCACACTCTTTTTATTACCACACATCTCTCTTACCCTATTATTACTTACTCGATCAAACCAGCTCACACCACATATTGTCCTCAAACATCTCATTTCCAGCTCATCCACCCTCCTGCGGACAACTCTATCCATAGCCCACGCCTCGCAACCATACAACATTGTTGGAACTACTATTCCTTCAAACATACCCATTTTTGCTTTCCGAGATAATGTTCTCGACTTCCACATATTCTTCAAGGCTCCCAGAATTTTCGCCCCATCCCCACCCTATGATTCACTTCCGCTTCCATGGTTCCGTCCGCTGCCAAATCCACTCCCAGATATCTAAAACACTGCACTTCCTCCAGTTTTTCTCCATTCAAACTTACCTCCCAATTGACTTGACCCACAAGCCTACTGTACTTAATAACATTGCCCTTATTCACATCGCTCAACTTTCTTCTTTCACACACTTTACCAAACTCAGTCACAAGCTTCTGTAGTTTCTTACAAGAATCAGCCACCAGCGCTGTATCATCAGCGAACAACAACTGACTCACTTCCCAAGCTCTCTCATCCACAACAGACAGCATATTTGCCCCGCTTTCTAAAACTCTTGCATTCACCTCCCTAACAACCCCATCCATAAACAAATTAAACAACCATGGAGACATCACACACCCCTGCCGCAAACCTACATTCACTGAGAACCAATCACTTTCCTCACTTCCTACACGTACACATGCCTTATATCCTCGATAAAAACTTTTCACTGCTTCTAACAACTTGCCTCCCACACCATATATTCTTAATACCTTCCACAGAGCACCTCTGTCAACTGTATCATATGCCTTATATATATATATATATATATATATATATATATATATATATATATATATATATATATTTTTTTTTTCTTTTTTTTTTTTGCTTTGTCGCTGTCTCCCGCGTTTGCGAGGTAGCGCAAGGAAACAGACGAAAGAAATGGCCCAACCCACCCCCATACACATGTATATACATACGTCCACACACGCAAATATACATACCTACACAGCTTTCCATGGTTTACCCCAGACGCTTCACATGCCCTGATTCAATCCACTGACAGCACGTCAACCCCGGTATACCACATCGCTCCAATTCACTCTATTCCTTGCCCTCCTTTCACCCTCCTGCATCTTCAGGCCCCGATCACACAAAATCTTCTTCACTCCATCTTTCCACCTCCAATTTGGTCTCCCTCTTCTCCTCGTTCCCTCCACCTCCGACACATATATCCTCTTGGTCAATCTTTCCTCACTCATTCTCTCCATGTGCCCAAACCATTTCAAAACACCCTCTTCTGCTCTCTCAACCACGCTCTTTTTATTTCCACACATCTCTCTTACCCTTACCGTTACTTACTCGATCAAACCACCTCACACCACACATTGTCCTCAAACATCTCATTTCCAACACATCCATCCTCCTGCGCACCACTCTATCCACAGCCCACGCCTCGCAACCATACAACATTGTTGGAACCACTATTCCTTCAAACATACCCATTTTTGCTTTCCGAGATAATGTTCTCGACTTCCACACATTCTTCAAGGCTCCCAGAATTTTCGCCCCCTCCCCCACCCTATGATCCACTTCCGCTTCCATGGTTCCATCCGCTGCCAGATCCACTCCCAGATATCTAAAACACTTCACTTCCTCCAGTTTTTCTCCATTCAAACTCACCTCCTAATTGACTTGACCCTCAACCCTACTGTACCTAATAACCTTGCTCTTATTCACATTTACTCTTAACTTTCTTCTTTCACACACTTTACCAAACTCAGTCACCAGCTTCTGCAGTTTCTCACATGAATCAGCCACCAGCGCTGTATCATCAGCGAACAACAACTGACTCACTTCCCAAGCTCTCTCATCCCCAACAGACTTCATACTTGCCCCTCTTTCCAAAACTCTTGCATTCACCTCCCTAACAACCCCATCCATAAACAAATTAAACAACCATGGAGACATCACACACCCCTGCCGCAAACCTACATTCACTGAGAACCAATCACTTTCCTCTCTTCCTACACGTACACATGCCTTACATCCTCGATAAAAACTTTTCACTGCTTCTAACACCTTCTACAGAGCATCTCTATCAACTCTATCATATGCCTTCTCCAGATCCATAAATGCTACATACAAATCCATTTGCTTTTCTAAGTATTTCTCACATACATTCTTCAAAGCAAACACCTGATCCACACATCCTCTACCACTTCTGAAACCACACTGCTCTTCCCCAATCTGATGCTCTGTACATGCCTTCACCCTCTCAATCAATACCCTCCCATATAATTTACTAGGAATACTCAACAAACTTATACCTCTGTAATTTGAGCACTCACTCTTATCCCCTTTGCCTTTGTACAATGGCACTATGCAAGCATTCCGCCAATCCTCAGGCACCTCACCATGAGTCATACATACATTAAATAACCTTACCAACCAGTCAACAATACAGTCACCCCCTTTTTTAATAAATTCCACTGCAATACCATCCAAACCTGCTGCCTTGCCGGCTTACATCTTCCGCAAAGCTTTTACTACCTCTTCTCTGTTTACCAAATCATTTTCCCTAACCCTCTCACTTTGCACACCACCTCGACCAAAACACCCTATATCTACCACTCTATCATCAAACACATTCAACAAACCTTCAAAATACTCACTCCATCTCCTTCTCACATCACCACTACTTGTTATCACCTCCCCATTTGCGCCCTTCACTGAAGTTCCCATTTGCTCCCTTGTCTTACGCACTTTATTTACCTCCTTCCAGAACATCTTTTTATTCTCCCTAAAATTTAATGATACTCTCTCACCCCAACTCTCATTTCCCCTTTTTTTCACCTCTTGCACCTTTCTCTTGACCTCCTGTCTCTTTCTTTTATACATCTCCCACTCAATTGCATTTTTTCCCTGCAAAAATCGTCCAAATGCCTCTCTCTTCTCTTTCACTAATACTCTTACTTCTTCATCCCACCACTCACTACCCTTTCTAATCAACCCATCTCCCACTCTTCTCATGCCACAAGCATCTTTTGCGCAATCCATCACTGATTCCCTAAATACATCCCATTCCTCCCCCACTCCCCTTACTTCCATTGTTCTTACCTTTTTCCATTCTGTACTCAGTCTCTCCTGGTACTTCCTCACACAAGTCTCTTTCCCAAGCTCACTTACTCTCACCACCCTCTTCACCCCAACATTCACTCTTCTTTTCTGAAAACCCATACAAATCTTCACCTTAGCCTCCTCAAGATAATGATCAGACATCCCTCCAGTTGCACCTCTCAGCACATTAACATCCAAAAGTCTCTCTTTCGCGCGCCTGTCAATTAACACGTAATCCAATAACGCTCTCTGGCCATCTCTCCTACTTACATAAGTATACTTATGTATATCTCGCTTTTTAAACCAGGTATTCCCAATCATCAGTCCTTTTTCAGCACATAAATCTACAAGCTCTTCACCATATCCATTTACAACACTGAACACCCCATGTATACCAATTATTCCCTCAACTGCCACATTACTCACCTTTGCATTCAAATCACCCATCACTATAACCCGGTCTCGTGCAACAAAACCACTAACACACTCATTCAGCTGCTCCCAAAACACTTGCCTCTCATGATCTTTCTTCTCATGCCCAGGTGCATATGCACCAATAATCACCCATCCCTCTCCATCAACTTTCAGTTTTACCCACATTAATCGAGAATTTACTTTCTTACATTCTATCACATACTTCCACAACTCCTGTTTCAGGAGTATTGCTACTCCTTCCCTTGCTCTTGTCTTCTCACTAACCCCTGACTTTACTCCCAAGACCTTCCCAAACCACTCTTCCCCTTTACCCTTGAGCTTCGTTTCACTCAGAGCCAAAACATCCAGGTTCCTTTCCTCAAAACTACTAACTATCTCTCCTTTTTTCACATCTTGGTTACATCCACACACATTTAGGCACCCCAATCTGAGCCTTCGAGGAGGATGAGCACTCCCCGCGTGACTCCTTCTTCTGTTTCCCATTTTAGAAAGTTAAAAAAGTACAAGGAGGGGAGGATTTCTGGCCCCCCGCTCCCGTCCCCTCTAGTCGCTTTCTACGACACGCGAGGAATGCGTGGGAAGTATTCTTTCACCCCTATCCCCAGGGATAGGGGTGAAAGAATACTTTTACTTCATACTTCATACTTCATACTTCATACTTTCTGCCTTTATTTATTCCCATCGCCATATATATACATATATATATATATATATATATATATATATATATATATATATATATACATATATATATATATATATATATTTCTTTCGTCTGTTTCCTTGCGCTACCTCGCAAACGCGGGAGACAGCGACAAAGTATAAAAAAAAAAAAAAAAATATATATATATATATATATATATATATATATATATATATATATATATATATATATATATATATATATATATATATGTTTATATATGGCGATGGGAATAAATAAAGGCAGAAAGTATGAATTATGTACATGTGTATATATGTATATGTCTGTGTGTGTATATATATGTGTACATTGAGATGTATAGGTATGTATATTTGCGTGTGGACGTGTATGTATATACATGTGTATGTGGGTGGGTTGGGCCATTCTTTCGTCTATTTCCTTGCGCTACCTCGGTAACGCGGGAGACAGCGACAAAGGAAAATAAAATATATATATATTTTTTTTTTTTACTTTGTCGCTGTCTCCCGCGTTTGCGAGGTAGCGCAAGGAAACAGACGAAAGAAATGGCCCACCCCCCCCCCCCACACATGTATATACATACGTCCACACACGCAAATATACATACCTACACAGCTTTCCATGGTT
The DNA here is from genome assembly GCF_036320965.1 of Panulirus ornatus. Classification (NCBI taxonomy): domain Eukaryota; kingdom Metazoa; phylum Arthropoda; class Malacostraca; order Decapoda; family Palinuridae; genus Panulirus; species Panulirus ornatus. The sequence continues at coordinate 46,298,205 of NC_092225.1, read as the reverse complement.
TACCCCAGACGCTTCACATGCCTTGATTCAATCCACTGACAGCACGTCAGCCCCGGTATACCACATCGCTCCAATTCACTCTGTTCCTTGCCCTCCTTTCACCCTCCTGCATGTTCAGGCCCCGATCGCACAAAATCTTTTTCACTCCATCTTTCCACCTCCAATTTGGTCTCCCTCTTCTCCTTGTTCCCTCCACCTCCGACACATATATCCTCTTGGTCAATCTTTCCTCACTCATCCTCTCCATGTGCCCAAACCACTTCAAAACACCCTCTTCTGCTCTCTCAACCACGCTCTTTTTATTTCCACACATCTCTCTTACCCTTACGTTACTCACTCGATCAAACCACCTCACACCACACATTGTCCTCAAACATCTCATTTCCAGCACATCCATCCTCCTGCGCACAACTCTATCCATAGCCCACGCCTCGCAACCATACAACATTGTTGGAACCACTATTCCTTCAAACATACCCATTTTTGCTTTCCGAGATAATGTTCTCGACTTCCACACATTCTTCAAGGCCCCCAGAATTTTCGCCCCCTCCCCCACCCTATGATCCACTTCCGCTTCCATGGTTCCATCCGCTGACAGATCCACTCCCAGATATCTAAAACACTTCACTTCCTCCAGTTTTTCTCCATTCAAACTCACCTCCCAATTGACTTGACCCTCAACCCTACTGTACCTAATAACCTTGCTCTTATTCACATTTACTCTTAACTTTCTTCTTCCACACACTTTACCAAACTCAGTCACCAGCTTCTGCAGTTTCTCACATGAATCAGCCACCAGCGCTGTGTCATCAGCGAACAACAACTGACTCACTTCCCAAGCTCTCTCATCCCCAACAGACTTCATACTTGCCCCTCTTTCCAAAACTCTTGGTTCCAACAATGTTGTATGGTTGCGAGGCGTGTACTATGGATAGAGTTGTGCGCAGGAGGGTGGATGTGCTGGAAATGAGATGTTTGAGGACAATGTGTGGTGTGAGGTGGTTTGGTATTGCCGTGGAATTTATTAAAAAAGGGGGTGACTGTATTGTTGACTGGTTGGTAAGGTTATTTAATGTATGTATGACTCATGGTGAGGTGCCTGAGGATTGGCGGAATGCGTGCATAGTGCCATTGTACAAAGGCAAAGGGGATAAGAGTGAGTGCTCAAATTACAGAGGTATAAGTTTGTTGAGTATTCCTGGTAAATTATATGGGAGGGTATTGATTGAGAGGGTGAAGGCATGTACAGAGCATCAGATTGGGGAAGAGCAGTGTGGTTTCAGAAGTGGTAGAGGATGTGTGGATCAGGTGTTTGCTTTGAAGAATGTATGTGAGAAATACTTAGAAAAGCAAATGGATTTGTATGTAGCATTTATGGATCTGGAGAAGGCATATGATAGAGTTGATAGAGATGCTCTGTGGAAGGTATTAAGAATATATGGTGTGGGAGGAAAGTTGTTAGAAGCAGTGAAAAGTTTTTATCGAGGATGTAAGGCATGTGTACGTGTAGGAAGAGAGGAAAGTGATTGGTTCTCAGTGATTGTAGGTTTGCGGCAGGGGTGTGTGATGTCTCCATGGTTGTTTAATTTGTTTATGGATGGGGTTGTTAGGGAGGTAAAATATATATATATATATATATATATATATATATATATATATATATATATATATATATATATATATATATATATATATATATATGAAGATGTAAACCTGCCAGGCGGTGGTTTTAGTTGGTATTGCAGTGGATTTTATTCAAAAAGGGATTGTTGTGTTGTTGACTGGTTGATGAGGATATTCAATATATGTATGGCCTATGGTGAAGTGCCTGAGGATTGGCGAGATGTTTGCATAGTGCCATTGCATAAAGGCAAAGGGGATAAACGTGAATGTTCAAATTACAGAGGTAAAAGTTTGTTCAGTATTCCTGGGAAATTATATGTGAGGGTATTTATCGAGAGGGTTAAGGCGTGTACAGAGAATCAGACTGGGGAAGAACAGTGTGGTATCAGAAGTGGTAGAGGATTTGTGGATCAGGTGTTTGATTTGAAGAATGTATGTGAGAAATACTTAGAGGAACAGATGGATTTGTATGTAGCATTTATTGGTCTGGAGAAGGCATATGATAGAGTTGTTAGAGATGCTTTTTGGAAGGTATTAAGAGTATATGATGTGGGAGGTAAGTTGCTAGAAGCAGTGAAAAGTTTTTGTCGATGATGTAAGGCATGTGAACAAGCAGGAAGAGAGGAAAGTGACTGGTTCCCAGTGAATGTCAGTGTGCGGCAGGGGCGCGTGATGTCTCCATGTTTGTTTAATTTGTTTATGGATTGGGTAGTTAGGGAGGTGAATGCAAGAGCTTTGGAGAGAGGGGCAAGTATGCAGTCTGTTGTGGATGATAGAGCTTGGAAAGTGAGGCAGTTGTTATTCGCTGATGATACAGTGCTGGTGGCTGATTCATGTCAGAAACTGCAGAAGTTAGTGACTGAGTTTGGTTAGTTTAGGTTAGGTTAGGTTTGTAAAGTGTGTGAAAGAAGAAAGCTGAGAGTAAATGTGAATAAGAGCAAGGTTATTAGGCTCAGTAGGCATAAGGGACAAATAATTTGGGAGGTAAGTTTGAATGGAAAAAAACTGGAGGAAATTAAGTGTTTTAGATATCTGGGAGTAGATTTGACAGAGGATGGAGCCATGTAAGCGGAAGTGAGTCACGGGAGGGGGAGGGGGCAAAGGTTCTGGGGGCGATAAAGAATGTGTGAAAGGCGAAAACATTATCTCGGAGAGCAAAAATGGGTATGTTTGAAGGAATAGTGGTTCCAAGAATGTCATATGGTTGTGTGGCATAAGCTATAGATAGGGTTGTGCGGAGGAGGGTGGATATGTTGGAAATGAGGTGTTTGAGGACTGTATGTGGTGTGAGGTGGTGTGATCTAGTAAGTAATGAAAGGTTAAGAGAGATGTGTAGCAATATAAAGAGTGTGGTTGAGAGAGCAGAAGAGGGTGTATTGCCATGGTTTGGTCACATGGAGAGAATGAGTGAGGAAATATTCACAAAGTGAATATATGTGTCAGGTGGAGGGAACGAGGAGAAGTGGGAGACCATATTAGAGGTGGAAGGATGGAGTGAAAAAGATTTTGAGTGATCGGGGCCTGAACATACAGGACGGTGATAGGTGTGCAAGGAATAGAATCTGTTTCTTTGTGCTACCTTGTGTGTGTGTTTATGTGTGTATGTTTGTGTGTGTGTGTGTGTGTGTGTATGTGTGTGTGTGTGTATGTGTGTGTGTGTGTGTGTGTGTGTTTGTGTGTGTGTGTGTGTGTGTGTGTGTGTGTGTGTGTGTTCGCTATTTCCCGCGATAGCGAAGCAACGCCAAGAATAGACGAAGGACTTCCCTTGCTCACGCCCATTCTCTAGCTGTCATGTGTAATACACAGAAACCACAGCTCCCTATCCACAACCACATTCCACAAACCTTTCTATGGTTTCCACCAGCTGCATTATATGTCGTGGTTCGGACCATTGATTGCACGGAGAATCTTGTATAAGACATCGCTCATATTCACTCTCTCCAGTACACCGCTTTTACCCTCCTGTATGTTCGAGACCTGACCTCTCTAACTCTTTTTCACACTATCGCACACCATTTCGGTCTCATCCTTTCTCTTGTTCCTTCGACTTCTAAGACTTAAATCCTTTCTATCAACTCTTCCTCACGCATTCTCTGCCCATGTC
>NC_092225.1:46256978-46286978 GCF_036320965.1 Panulirus ornatus | reverse complement strand
CATCGTATATCTATGTAATCAAAAGTATCTTACACTCCTTCCTCCTTCGCTTTTATAAAAAAGGTCCTATTGAGACATACCGTCAACCCTCAGGCACTTCACCTTAAGCTATATATACTTTAGAAATCGTAGTTAACCAATCAACAACAGTCACCCTTTTTCTTGAGAAATTCTACTCTAGCAGCTCTGTCACATTTCATCTCAGGTAAAGCTCTCGTCACCCATTTCTATCAAACCGTAGCTCTCTTTTAACCCCAGATAAACACAAATCCAACTGACACCGTCCAGTCACTTTGGACGGACAAAATTTCCAGCTGAACAAATCGACAACCATTTTAGGCATCACACACACACACACACACACACACACAACATTCATTCCCTACACAATCAACATCACCACAAAAGCAACACACAAACTATATATCAGAACACTAAATGGCATCAGATTTGGACAAGAAGAACCCCTCAACATCCACTGTAAACAGCTCATCCAATTTCAAAAGTAAATATGACAAAGATACAAACCGTACAAAATAGTGAACCCAGAACAGTTTCATCGGCTGCCAAGCAACCACAAATATTCAAGAGCTTCACAATAAGACAAAGACTCTCACAGTACCGTCCCACCTCAACGTGCTCGGCACTCAGTTCTCTGTAACAGCACTAGACCCCTTCACCCAAAACCACTCTGTAACTGATCCTATGCCCTAAGTAAAAACAAAAAACTTATCTCTACTCACAGATCCTCCAAACCTAACAAACATAACACTGACAAAACACATACACTCTGAACTAACCCAGCACGCTCTAAACAACCCACCTCCACGCATAGGCTTAAACTATAGCCCACCGGACAAGCACCCAGCAGAATCCACACTCAGTTGACAAAGACAAGTCACACTCTTCCGCTTACGGAGTGGCCATCACACGTCACTGCAACACTACAAACAAGGTTTTAGTATATACCAAGACCACTCATACACAGGATGCAAATATCATAAGAAGACAACGACAATTCCATTAACGTATCTTCTCTGCATATAAAAACACACATATGGACACACACACGCACGTACATTATAATACTATATATACATATATATACACATATACCATACAAACCACCAACAGCTAGGATCGAACCCGGGACCCCTGTGTAACAGGCGGGAGGGCTACCGCTTGGCTATAATCGGCCCTAATTGGGAAATGACTATTCGAATACTACGTACTCGAATACTCTTCGTTTCACGTTGGTGAGCAACGGGGTCTACACAGGTCTTTTCCCATTAGGCTCACACAGCCGGCAGATAGCATTTTACCGAACCTAACTGTACAACGCAGAGGTATATGAATACGAACAAAGTGCATGTGAACGCGCACCTTCATAGAACATACAAACCTCCAACAGCCAGGGTAGAACACGGGACCCCTGTGTAACAGGCGGGAGCTCTACCGCTAGGCTATGATCGCCCCTAATAAGGAAAACTATTCCAGTACTATGTACTCGAATACCCATCGTCCCACGTTAGTGAGCAACGGGGTCTACACCGGTCTTTTTCCAATCAGGCTAACACAGCCAGCATATAGCATTTACCGAACCAAAGTGTACAGCGCGGAGGTATATGAATACGAACAAAGTGCATATGAACGCGCACCTTCATAGATCATACGCCTTTCACCCTCCTGCATGTTCAGGCCCCGATCGCTCAAAATCATTTTCACTCCATCTTTCCATCTCCAGTCTGGTCTCCCACTTCTTCTCGTTCCCTCCACCTCTGACACATATATCCTCTTTGTCAATCTTTCCTCACTCATTCTCTCCATGTGACCAAACCATTTCAAAACATCCTCTTCTGCTCTCTCAACCACATGCGTTTTATTACCCCACATCTCTCTTACCCTTTCATTATTTACTCGATCAAACCACCTCACACCACATATTGTCCTCAACCATCTCATTTCCAACACATCCACCCTCCTCCGCACAACTCTATCTATAGAATACGGCAAACAACCATATAACATTGTTGGAACTACTATTTCTTCAAACATGCCCATTTTTACTTTCCGAGATACTGTTTCCGCCTTCCACACATTTTTCAACGCTCCCAGAACTTTCGGCCCCTCCCCACCCTGTGACTCACTTCCGCTTCCATGGTTCCATCCGCTGCCAAATCCACTCCCAGATATCTAAAACACTTCAATTCCTCCAGTTTTTCTCTATCAAAACTAACAACCCCATCCATAACAACCCCATCCATAAACAAATTAAACAACCATGGAGACATCACACACCCCTGCCGCAAACCAACATTCACTGAGAACCAATCACTCTCCTCTCTTCCTACTCGTATACATTCGTTACATCCTCGATGAAAAATTTTCACTGCTTCTAAACTTGCCTCCCACACCGTACATTCTTAATACCTTCCACAGAGCATCTCTATCAACTCTATCATATGCCTTCTCCAGACCCATAAATGCTACATACAAATCCATTTGCTTTTCTAACTATTTCTCACATATATTCTTCAAAGCAAACACCTGATTCACACATTCTCTACCACTTCTGAAACTACACTGCTCTTCCCCAATCTGATGCGCTGTACATGATTTCACCCTCTCACTCAATACTCTCTCATAAAATTTCCCACGAATACTCAACAAACTTATACCTCTGTAATTTGAGCACTCACTTTTCTCCCCTTTTCTTTTGGACAATGGTACTATGCATGCATTCCGCCAATCCTCAGGCACCTCACCATACATACATTACATATCCATACCAACCAGTCAAAAGCACAGTCACCCCCTTTTTTAATAAATTTCACTGCAATACCATCCAAACTCGCTGTCTTACCGGCTTTCATCTTCTGCAGAGCTTTTACTACCTATTCTCTGTTCACCAAATCATTCTCCCTAACCCTCTCACTTCGCACACCACCTCAACCAAATCACCTTGTATCTGCCACTCTATCATCTAATACCTCATCCATAAACAAATTTAACAACCATGGAGACATCACGCACACCTGCCGCAAATCGACATTTAGTGGGAATCAATCACTTTCCTCTCTTCCTACTCTTACACATGCCTTACATCCTTAGTAAAAACTTTTCACTGCTTCTAGCCGCTTACCTCCCACATCATATAATCTTAATACCTTCCACAAAGCATCTCTACCAACCCTATAACATGCCCTCTCCAGATCCATAAATATTACATACAATTCCATCTGCTTTTCTAAGTATATCTCACATGCAGTCTTCAGAGCAAACACCTGATCCACACATCCCTACCACCTCTGAAGCCACACTCCTCTCCCCCAATCTGATGCTCTGTGCATGCCTTTACCCTCTCATTCTATACGCTCCCATATACCTTCCTAGAAATACTCAACAAACTTGTACCTCTGTATTTTGAACATTCACATTTATCCCCTTTGCCTTAGTACAATGGTACTACGAATGCATTCTGCCAATCCCCAGGCACTTCATCATGAACCATACATACATTGAATATCCTTACCAACCAATCAACAACATAGTCACCCATCTTTATAAATTCCACTGCAGTACCATCCAAACCCGCTTCCTCGCCGGCTTTCATCTTCCGCAAAGTTTTCACTACCTCTTCTCTGTTTACCAAACCATTCTCCCTGACCCTCTTGCTTTGCACACCACCTCGACCAAAACACTATCATCAAACACATTCAACAAACCTTCAAATTGCTCACTTCATCTCCTTTTCACTTCACCGCTACTTGTTATTACCTCCCCATTTGCTCCCTTCACCGATGTTTTCATCTATCATTTTGTCTGACGCATTTTACTGACCTCCTTCTAAAACATCTTTTTATTCTCCCTAAAATCTAATAATACTCTCTCACCCCAGCTCTCATTTGCCCTCTTTTTCACCTCTTGCACGTTTTTATTGACCTCCTGACTATTTCTTTTATACATCTCCCTGTCATCTGCACTACTTCCCTGCAAAATTCGTCCAAATGCCCTTTTCTTCTCTTTCACTAACCATCTTACTTCTTCATCCCACCACTCACTACCCTTTCTAATCTGCTTACCTCTCACGCTCCTTAAGCCACAAGCATCTTTTGCGCAAGCCATCACTGCTTCCCTAAATACATCCCATTCCTCCCTTACTCCCCTTACATCATTTCCTCTCACCTTTTGCCATTCTTCATTCAATCTCTCCTGGTACTCTCTCACACAAGTCTCCTTACCAAGTTCACTTGCTCTCACCACTCTCTTCAGCCCAACATTCTCTTCTTTTCTGAAAACCTCTACAAATCTTCACCTTCGCCTCCACAAGATGATCAGACATTCATCCAGCTGCCCCTCTCAGCACATTAACATCCAGAAGGCTCTCTTTCACACGCTTATCAATTAAGACGTATTACAATAACGCTCTCTGGCCGTCTCTTCTTCTTATATAAGTATACTTATGTATATCTCGCTTTTTAAACCAGGTATTCCCAATCACCAGTCCTTTTTCAGCACACAAATCTACAAGCTCTTCACCATTTCCATTTACAATACTGAACACCCCATGTACACTAATCATTCCCTCAACTGCCACATTACTCAACTTTGCATTCAAATCACCCATCACTATAACCGATCTCGTGCCTCAACACATTTAGACACCCCAATCTGAGTCTTCTAAGAGGATGAACAGTTTCCGCATGACTCCAGTTTCCCCTCTTAGAAAGTTAAAACAAAAGTAGGGGAGGGTTTCTAGCCCCCCGCTCCCGCCCCCATTAATCACCTTCTACGACACGCGGGGAATGCGTGGGAAGTATTCTTTTTCCCCATCCCAGGGATAGGGGAGAAAGAATACTTAACAAACTTATTCTCCTACAATTGCTACATACATCCTAAGCATGTTTTCCATTGAATAAAGCAACAGTGATGGCTTTCACCCAGTCCCTGGCGCAACCTTGTTTCCATGCTAAAATTCCATAATGGATACATCCACCATATCACACTTTTTCCTCCATGCTTCAGCATTTCAGCCATAAATCCATCTACTCCAAGTGCCTTTCCTACCTGCAGCTTCATCGTTTCCTTTCTTACATTCCTTTTTGCTATAGGCATATACACTTGTATCCTCTTCCTTCCCTTCTTCAAACCCATACATGTATAACTGCTGCATCCCCTTCTCTCACATTCATTCATTCTTCAAAATACTCTTTCCCTCTTCCTTTTACTTCCTCCTTCTGATTCAGCAATTCATTTTCCTTACTTCTCACGTAAACACTTCCACTCTTACATCTACCTCTTTCCTTTTTCACTTCCTTCCAGTATAGCTTCTTATTATTCTGAAACCTTTCATTTAATTTTTTCTTCCAAAAGCTTCATCTACTCTTTCTTTGTTTTCTTCTATCAGCTTCTTAACATTTTGTTTACATAATTTGTATTCTTCCCACATCCTTTGCTTAACATCCACTTATAAATTCCTATTGAGCAATCTACCATATGTCTTTTTCTACTCTTCTACGGCATCTCTAATCTCTGTCCACCATGCATAGCTATTTCTGTACCTGTGTCTCACTGACTTGTATCCAACTACTGATTCTACAACATATACTTGTATTTCTTTTAACATCTTAAACACCTCATTCACACATGACCGCATTACTACATTCACTGCACTTCCATCTAAGCTTTCAGTTACCTCCCTTTCATTTCAGTTACCTTCCTGCATTTTTTCTGATTCATCTTCTTGCTTGACAACATTTTTACCTCTCCATTCTTCCTTACACCATACCTCCACTTCTCCCTGATCCTCATTCCTACAAGAACCATGAAATGGACCGAGTCTCTAAAGAATCCTTGCACGATTCTAGTATCCAACACAATCTTTCTCAATCTTTCATCCACTGTCACAAGGTCAATCAAAGTCTTTTGTTCTTCTCTTCGATCATTCCTCATCCATGTATACCTGTGGATCATCTTGTGCGGAAAAAAAAGGTGTTTGCAAGGGATAAACCCCTCTCAGCACAAATATCCACAAGATAATTTCCATAGTCATTTACTTCATTTACCAACTATCTCACCAATTTCATCAAATCCCTCTTTTACATTCATATCACTCAGTCATTCCAATTTCTCCAGAAAAGCTTCATTTCATCCTTACCTCGTACACTCCTCATATTCACAGGCGCATACATATTTCACAGTTCCAGTCTTTCCTTTCACCCACACAATTCTTGATCCATTCCATCGATGCTCTGTAACACCCTCCGTTACTCTTGGTGATAGCAGAATTGCACATCCTTCTTTACCTCTTCCCGATAATTTTCACTCATTCCCGTTCATGCCACACCTCCTTCCATGCCCTCCCATAACTTGCATTCATCATTTCCATTTTCACTCCACACACCCTCCCCAAGGATGAGGGTTTCCCCAATCCCTAGCACATCTACACTACAACTTTTAAATCTCTCCACAATCTCCCTCCTTTTGCTCTCCCCAGTCATCCCATTAACTGTCAGCACCATCACCCTCAACCACTCATTCCTTTTAACCCTCAGCATATCTAGTAGCCTCCTGTACTTCTTAGTTTTTTTGTGCCTCACCCTTGACAAGTCAAATCATTTAACTTTCCATTGTTTTAGAAATTTAGAATTTCTGTAGTCTTTATGTATAACCTATATGATTTTAAGGGACATTTAAATTTCATTGTTTTACTTCATATGTCAGGTAAAAAAGCTCCCTTGGCGTAAGTTTGTTTAACATGTATGTATATTTGTATTTCTTTTTCATATCTGATCGACATTTGCTGCATTAGTGAGGCAGTGCTAGGAACAGATGAACAAAGGCTGCATCCGCTCACATCCTTCTCTAGCCATCATGTGTAATGCATTGAAACATTTACTCAACTTTCCTCATTCACACACTCTTCCAAACTCAGTCACTAACTTCTGCAGCATCTCATATGAATCTGCCACCAATGCTGTAACATCAGTAAACAACAACTGACTCACTTCCCATGGGCTCTCATCACCCTATCCATAAACAAGTTAAACAACCATAGTGATATCACACACCCCTGCAGCATACCAACCTTCACTTGAAACCATTCACTCTCCTCTCTTCGCACTCACACGCATGACTTCCATCCTTGATGAAATTTTCTCATTGCTTCTACCAGCTTTCCTTCCACACTTTATATTCTTAATACTTTCCACGTGGCATCTCTATCAACCTTATAATATGCTTTCTCCAGATCCATACATGACACATACAAATCCATCCTCTACTATTTCTGAAACAACACTGCTCCTCCTTAGCTTGATGCTCTGTATATGCCTTCACCTTCTCAATCACTAACCTCCCATACAATTTAACAGTTACACTCAACAAACTTGTTCCTCTGTAGTCTGAACATTCACTTTCATCCCCCTTTCCTTTATACAGCGGCACCATACATGCAATTAACAATCCTCAGGCACCTCAAAATGATCCATACATACACAAAAAAAAGAAAATTCTGACTAAGCAATCAAGAACATAGCCATCCCCTTTCTTAATAAATTCAACTGCAATACCATCAACTCCAGCAGCCTTGCCACATTTCATCTAACATAAATCTTTCATCTTTTTTTTCTTTCCACCAAAGCACTCTCCATAACTCTCATTTTGCATACCATCTCAACCCTACATCTGCCTCCCTATCATCAAGCACATTCTACATTCCTTCAAAATACTCCCTCCATCTCCTCACTTCATCACTATCTATTACTACTTCCACTTCTGCCCCTTCACTGATATTCATATTTTTTCTCGTTTTTCAGACATAAGGAACCTCCTTCCAAAGCATCTTCTTATTCCAATTAAAGTTTATTTGTCCTTTTTTTTCAACCCCTGCAGCTTCCTCTTGACCTCTTACCACTTCCACTTCTGCCCCTTCACTGATATTCATATTCTTTCTCGTTTTTCAGACATGAGGAACCTCCTTCCAAAGCATCTTCTTACTCCCCTTAAAGTTTATTTGTCCTTTTTTTCAACCCCTGCAGCTTCTTCTTGACCTCTCGATGCTCTCTCTTCTACATCTTTCCCTGTAAGCACTGCCCAAACTTCTTCATGCCACCACTCACCACCCTTTCTAATCAGCCTACCTCCCACCTTTCACATGCCACATGCATCTCTCGGATGTGCCAGCACTGTTCGCTAGATACCCCCCATTCCTCACTCTGTCCCCTTGCTTCATTTAATCTCACCATTTGCCATTCCAACATTTTATATTCTTTTAATACTTGATTACCGTTTCCCACTTTACCGAGGTAGCACCAGGAACAAACTAAAAATGTCTACGTCTGCTCACATCCATTCTCGAAATTTCATGTGTAATGCGAGAGTTTTGAAGAGAGTGGCAAGTATCCAGTCCATGCGGAATGAGGGGGCTTGGGAAATGAGGCAGTTGTTTGCTAATGATACAGCAGTGGCGGCAGATCTGAATGAGAAACTGCAGAAACTGATGACTGAGTTTGGAAAAGTGTGTGAAAGGAGAAAGTTGAGACTGTCTATGAATAAAAGTAAGGTTATTAGGTTCAGCAAGGTTGAGGGGCAAGTTAGCTGAGGTGTATGGTTGATTGGAGAAAAATTGGAGGAACTGAAGTCTTTAAGATACTTGGAAGTGGACATGGCAGTTAGTGGAACCATGGAAGCAGAAGTGAGTCATAGATTTGGGATGGGGGGGCAAAGGCTCTGAGAATGCTGTAGATTGTGTGGAAAGAGAGAACATTTTCAGGGAGGTCAAAATTGGGTATGTTTGAAGGAACAGTAGTCCCAGAAATGTCATATGGGTGCGAGCCATGAGCTATAGATACGGTTGTGACAGGTGGGTGCATGCGCTGGAAATCAAATGTTTGAAGGCAATATGTGGCGTAAGTAAATACTGAAAGGGTACGAGAGATGTGTGTTGATAGAAAGTGTGGTTGAGAGAGCAGAAGAGGATGTTTTGAAATGGTTTGGACCATTGGAGAAAATAAGTGAGGAAAGATTGACAGAGAGGATGTGTGTCAGAAGTAAGGGGAACAATGAGAATGTTGAGACCAAATTAGAGATGGGTCAGAAAGACTGCTCAGTTAAGGCCTGGACATGCAAGAGGGTGAAAGGTGTGCATGGGATGAAGGGAACTGGAACGATATGGTATATGGTATGCTGTCAGTGAACTGAACCAAGGCATATGAAACATCCGTGGAAAACCATGGAAAGGCCTATGGGGCATGGATGTGGATAGGGAGCACTGTTTTTGTTTAATTACACATGACATTATATAATGTATACATCTATTTATATCTTATTGTACATAATCCCTACTTCCCGCGTCCGCGAGGTAGCGCCACGAAACACACAAAGAACGGCCCTTCCACCCATGTACTTATATATACACGTAAACGCCCACATATGCACATAGACATACATATACATATCAACATATACATGCGTATACATACACACATGCAGACATTACATACATACACATGTACATATTCATACTTAAATGCCTTCATCAATTTCTGTCGTTACCCTGCCCTGCAGGAAAACAACATCGCTATCCCCTGCTTCAGCGAGATAGCGCCAGGAATACAGACAAAAAAGGCCCCATTCATTCACACTCAGTCTTTACCTGTCATGTGTTATGCATCGAAGCCACAACTCCCTATCCGCATCCAGGACCCACAGACCTTTCCATAATTTACCCCAGACGCATCACATACACTCGTTCAGTCACTTGACAGCACGTCGACCACAGTATACCACAACGATACAATTCACTCTATTCCTTGCACGACTCTCACCCTCCTGTATGTTCAGGCCCCGATCGCTCAAAGTCTTTTTCATTTCATCCTTCCACCCCCATTTGGTCTCCCGCTTCTCCTTGTTCCCTCCACCTCTGACTCATATATCCTCTTTGTCAATCTCTTCTCATTCATTCTCTCCATGTGTCCAAAACATTTCAACACACCCTCTTTTGTTCTCTCAACCGTACTCTTTAAATTTCCACACATCTCTCTTACCCTTACATTACTTACTCGATCAAATCATCTCAAACCACATATTGTCTTCAAACATTTCATTTCCAACACATCCACCCTCTCCGTACAACCCTATGTAGAGCCCATGTCTCGCAACCATATAACATTGTTGGAACAACTATTCCATCAAACATACCCAATTTTACTCTCCGAGGTAACGTTCACTCCTTTCACATTTTCTTCATTACTCCCAGATATCTAAAACCCTTCACTTCCTCTAATTTTTCTCCATTCAAACTAACATTCCAATTAACTTGTCCCTCAATCTTACTAAACTAAATAACTTTGCTCTTATTCACATTTACTCTCAACTTTCTCCTTTCACACACTTTTCCAAACCCAGTCATCAACCTCTACACTTTCTCACACGAATCAGCCACTAAAGCTGTATCGTCGGCAATCAACAACTGACTCACTTCCCAGGACATCTCACTCCCCAACAGACTGCATACTCGCACCTCTTTTCAAAACTCTTGCGTTTACCATCCTAACCATGCCATCTATAAACAAATTAAACAACCATGGGGACATCACACACCCCTGCCGCAAACCGACATTCACTGAGAACCAATCAATCTCCTCTCTTCCTACTCGTACGCATGCCCTACATCCTTGGTAAAAACTTTTCACTGATTCTAGTAACTTACCTCCCACACCATATACTCTAAAATCCTTCCGCAAAGCATCTCTATCAACCCTATCATATGCCGTCTCCAGAGCCATAAATGCTACATAAAAGTCCCTTTGCTTTTCTAAGTATTTCTCAAATACATTTTTCAAAGCAGACAACTGATCCACATATCCTCGACCGCTTTAGAAACCAAACTGTTCTTCCCTAATCTGATGCTCTGTACATGCTTCACTCTTTGAACCAATACCGTCCATATAATTTCCCAGGAATACTCAACAAACTTATACCTAAGTGGTTTGAGCACTCACCTTCATCCCCTTTACCTTTGTACAATAACACTATGCATGCATTCCGCCAATCCTCAGGCATTTCACCATTGTCCATATATACACTGAATATCTTACCAACCAATCAACAACACAGTCACTCAATTCTTTATAAATTCCAATTTCAGACCATCCAAACACTCTGCCTTGCCGGATCTCATTTTCCGCAAAGCTTGCACTACCTCTTCTCTCATCACCAAATTATTCTTCCAGACCCTATCACGTCATAGACCTCCCCGACCAAAACACCCTATATCTCCTACTCTATCATCAAACACATTCAACATACCTTCAAAATACTCACTCAATCTCCCTCTCACTTCACCACCACTTATTACCTCCCCATTTGCCCCCTTCACCAATGTTCCGATCGGTTCTTTTGTTTTATGCACTTTATTTACTTCTTGTAAAACATCTTTTTATTCTCCTAGAATTTAATGATACTCTCTCACCCCAACTCTCATTTGCCCTCTTTTTCATCTATTGCACCTTTCTCTTGACCTCATCCCTCATTTTTTGATTCACCTCCCAGTCATTTGCACTACTTCCCTGCAAATATCATCCAAATGCCTCTCTTTCCTGTTTCACTAACAATCTTACTTCTTTATCCCACGATCCACTACCCTTTCTGATCTATCTACCACCCACCTTTTCTTTCTCATACCATGTGCAAATTTTGCGCAAGCAATCACAGTTTTCGTATATATATATATATATATATATATATATATATATATATATATATATATATATATATATATATATATATATATCACTGGGGATATTCCCTGCGTGTCGTAGAAGGCGACTAAAAGGGGAGGGAGAGGGTGGCTGTAAATCCTCTCCTCTTGTTTTTTTTTAAATTTTCCAAAAGAAGGAACAGAGAAGGGGGCCAGGTGAGTATATTCTCTCAAAGGCCCAGTCCTCTGTTCTTAACGTTACCTCGCTCACGCGGGAAATGGCGAATAGTATGAAAGAAAAGAAAGAATATATATATATATATATATATATATATATATATATATATATATATATATATATATATATATATATATATATATATATATATATATATATATATATATATATATATATACATATATATATATATATATATATATATATATATATATATATATATATATATATATATATATATATATATATATATATATATATATATATATATATGTATATATATATATATATATATATATATATATATATATATATATATATATATATATATATATATATATATATATATATATATATTTTTTTTTTTTTTTTCTTTTTTTGCTTTGTCGCTGTCTCCCGCGTTTGCGAGGTAGCGCAAGGAAACAGACGAAAGAAATGGCCCAACCCACCCCCATACACATGTATATACATACGTCCACACACGCAAATATACATACCTACACAGCTTTCCATGGTTTACCCCAGACGCTTCACATGCCTTGATTCAATCCACTGACAGCACGTCAACCCCGGTATACCACATCGATCCAATTCACTCTATTCCTTGCCCTCCTTTCACCCTCCTGCATGTTCAGGCCCCGATCACACAAAATCTTTTTCACTCCATCTTTCCACCTCCAATTTGGTCTCCCTCTTCTCCTCGTTCCCTCCACCTCCGACACATATATTCTCTTGGTCAATCTTTCCTCACTCATTCTCTCCATGTGCCCGAACCATTTCAAAACACCCTCTTCTGCTCTCTCAACCACGCTCTTTTTATTTCCACACATCTCTCTTACCCTTACGTTACTTACTCGATCAAACCACCTCACACCACACATTGTCCTCAAACATCTCATTTCCAGCACATCCATCCTCCTGCGCACAACTCTATCCATAGCCCACGCCTCGCAACCATACAACATTGTTGGAACCACTATTCCTTCAAACATACCCATTTTTGCTTTCCGAGATAATGTTCTCGACTTCCACACATTCTTCAAGGCACCCCTGCCGCAAACCTACATTCACTGAGAACCAATCACTTTCCTCTCTTCCTACACGTACACATGCCTTACATCCTCGATAAAAACTTTTCACTGCTTCTAACAACTTTCCTCCCACACCATATATTCTTAATACCTTCCACAGAGCATCTCTATCAACTCTATCATATGCCTTCTCCAGATCCATAAATGCTACATACAAGGCAAGGCAGCAGGTTTGGATGGTATTGCAGTGGAATTTATTAAAAAAGGGGGTGACTGTATTGTTGACTGGTTGGTAAGGTTATGTAATGTATGTATGACTCATGGTGAGGTGCCTGAGGATTGGCGGAATGCGTGCATAGTGCCATTGTACAAAGGCAAAGGGGATAAAAGTGAGTGCTCAAATTACAGAGGTATAAGTTTGTTGAGTATTCCTGGTAAATTATATGGGAGGATATTGATTGAGAGGGTGAAGGCATGTACAGAGCATCAGATTGGGGAAGAGCAGTGTGGTTTCAGAAGTGGTAGAGGATGTGTGGATCAGGTGTTTGCTTTGAAGAATGTATGTGAGAAATACTTAGAAAAGCAAATGGATATATATATATATATATATATATACATATATATATATATATATATATATATATATATATATATATATATATATATATATATATATATATATATATATATATATATATATTGGAAAGGATGACAATTTGCGCGTGATCAAGATATTCCTATGAGTCCACGGGGAATATGAAACACGATAAGTTCCCAAGTGCACTTTCCTGTGATAATCACATCATCAGGGGTGACACAAGAGAGAAATAAGTCAGTTGATATACATCGAAGAGACGAAGCTAGGACGCCATTAGGTAAACATGCGATTGTCTGAGGCATAAAACGAGCGTTCATAAATTTTATCAACGATAAAGTTATCTAATTTGTATAGACCATCACTTATATTAAGATTATAATTCTATGTGTATTCAGTAATAGATGATTCAATGATATTTCTTGTGGTAATAGAGTTAGAGTTGATAACTGAGACAGCATTACTCCAGTCAATACAAAGATCATAGTTTTAACGTGGTTAAACAAGGCATTTGATTCTTGTCCCGTTCTTATACTATATTTATGTTCCTTAAGTCTAACAAAATGAGCCTTACCAGTCTGCCCAACATAAAATTCGTCACAATTTCCACATGGCACTTCATAAATGTATCCAAGAGAATTTTCTGTTAAATTTCTGACATATATATATATATATATATATATATATATATATATATATATATATATATCCCTGGGGATAGGGGATTAAGAATACTTCCCACGTATTCCCTGCGTGTCGTAGAAGGCGACTAAAAGGGGAGGGAGCGGGGGGGCTGGAAATCCTCCCCTCTCGGTTTTTTTTTTTTTTTTTTTTTTTTTTTTCAATTTTCCAAAAGAAGGAACAGAGAATTGGGCCAGGTGAGGGTATTCCCTCAAAGGCCCAGTCCTCTGTTCTTAACGCTACCTCGCTAATGCGGGAAATGGCGAATAGTTTGAAAGAAAGAAAGAGATATATATATATATATATATATATATATATATATATATATATATATATATATATTCAATGGACCATTCTGCATTACATTATGCAATAGAGGTACAGATTATAAGTGTCTTACCATCAACGTGCATAATGGATAGGATATATATATATATATATATATATATATATATATATATATATATATATATATATATATATATATATATATATATATATATATATATATCCTATCCATGGGGATAGGGGATTAAGAATACTTCCCACGTATTCCCTGCGTGTCGTAGAAGGCGACTAAAAGGGGAGGGAGCGGGGGGCTGGAAATCCTCCCCTCTCGTTTTTTTTTTTTTTTTTTTTCAATTTTCCAAAAGAAGGAACAGAGAATTGGGCCAGGTGAGGGTATTCCCTCAAAGGCCCAGTCCTCTGTTCTTAACGCTACCTCGCTAATGCGGGAAATGGCGAATAGTTCGAAAGAAAGAAAGAAAGATATATATATATATATATATATATATATATATATATATATATATATATATATATATATATATATATATATATATATATATATATATATTTTTTTTTTTTTTTTTTTTATACTTTGTCGCTGTCTCCCGCGTTTGCGAGGTAGCGCAAGGAAACAGACGAAAGAAATGGCCCAACCCCCCCCATACACATGTACATACATACGTCCACACACGCAAATATACATACCTACACAGCTTTCCATGGTTTACCCCAGACGCTTCACATGCCTTGATTCAATCCACTGACAGCACGTTAACCCCTGTATACCACATCGCTCCAATTCACTCTATTCCTTGCCCTCCTTTCACCCTCCTGCATGTTCAGGCCCCGATCACACAAAATCCTTTTCACTCCATCTTTCCACCTCCAATTTGGTCTCCCTCTTCTCCTCGTTCCCTCCACCTCCGACACATATATCCTCTTGGTCAATCTTTCCTCACTCATTCTCTCCATGTGCCCAAACCATTTCAAAACACCCTCTTCTGCTCTCTCAACCACGCTCTTTTTATTTCCACACATCTCTCTTACCCTTACGTTACTTACTCGATCAAACCACCTCACACCACACATTGTCCTCAAACATCTCATTTCCAGCACATCCATCCTCCTGCGCACAACTCTATCCATAGCCCACGCCTCGCAACCATACAACATTGTTGGAACTACTATTCCTTCAAACATACCCATTTTTGCTTTCCGGGATAATGTTCTCGACTTCCACACATTTTTCAAGGCTCCCAAAATTTTCGCCCCCTCCCCCACCCTATGATCCACTTCCGCTTCCATGGTTCCATCCGCTGACAGATCCACTCCCAGATATCTAAAACACTTCACTTCCTCCAGCCTCTCACCATTCAAACTCACCTCCCAATTGACTTGACCCTCAACCCTACTGTACCTAATAACCTTGCTCTTATTGACATTTACTCTTAACTTTCTTCTTCCACACACTTTACCAAACTCCGTCACCAGCTTCTGCAGTTTCTCACATGAATCCGCCACCAGCGCTGTATCATCAGCGAACAACAACTGACTCACTTCCCAAGCTCTCTCATCCCCAACAGACTTCATACTTGCCCCTCTTTCCAAAACTCTTGCATTTACCTCCCTAACAACCCCATCCATAAACAAATTAAACAACCTTGGAGACATCACACACCCCTGCCGCAAACCTACATTCACTGAGAACCAATCACTTTCCTCTCTTCCTACACGTACACATGCCTTACATCCTCGATAAAAACTTTTCACTGCTTCTAACAACTTGCCTCCCACACCATATATTCTTAATACCTTCCACAGAGCATCTCTATGAACTCTATCATATGCCTTCTCCAGATCCATAAATGCTACATACAAATCCATTTGCTTTTCTAAGTATTTCTCACATACATTCTTCAAAGCAAACACCTGATCCACACATCCTCTACCACTTCTGAAACCACACTGCTCTTCCCCAATCTGATGCTCTGTACATGCCTTCACCCTCTCAATCAATACCCTCCCATATAATTTACCAGGAATACTCAACAAACTTATACCTCTGTAATTTGAGCACTTACTCTTATCCCCTTTGCCTTTGTACAATGGCACTATGCAAGCATTCCGCCAATCCTCAGGCACCTCACCATGAGTCATACATACATTAAATAACCTTACCAACCAGTCAACAATACAGTCACCCCCTTTTTTAATAAATTCCACTGCAATACCATCCAAACCTGCTGCCTTGCCGGCTTTCATCTTCCGCAAAGCTTTTACTACCTCTTCTCTGTTTACCAAATCATTTTCCCTAACCCTCTCACTTTGCACACCACCTCGACCCAAACACCCTATATCTGCCACTCTGTCATCAGACACATTCAACAAACCTTCAAAATACTCATTCCATCTCCTTCTCACATCACCACTACTTGTTATCACCTCCCCATTTACGCCCTTTACTGAAGTTCCCATTTGCTCCCTTGTCTTACGCACCCTATTTACCTCCTTCCAGAACATCTTTTTATTCTCCCTAAAATTTACTGATAGTCTCTCACCCCAACTCTCATTTGCCCTTTTTTTCACCTCTTGCACCTTTCTCTTGACCTCCTGTCTCTTTCTTTTATACTTCTCCCACTCAATTGCATTTTTTCCCCGCAAAAATCGTCCAAATGCCTCTCTCTTCTCTTTCACTAATACTCTTACTTCTTCATCCCACCACTCACTACCCTTTCTAAACAGCCCACCTCCCACTCTTCTCATGCCACAAGCATCTTTTGCGCAATCCATCACTGATTCCCTAAATACATCCCATTCCTCCCCCACTCCCCTTACTTCCATTGTTCTCACCTTTTTCCATTCTGTACACAGTCTCTCCTGATACTTCCTCACACAGGTCTCCTTCCCAAGCTCACTTACTCTCACCACCTTCTTCACCCCAACATTCACTCTTCTTTTCTGAAAACCCATACTAATCTTCACCTTAGCCTCCACAAGATAATGATCAGACATCCCTCCAGTTGCACCTCTCAGCACATTGACATCCAAAAGTCTCTCTTTCGCACGCCTGTCCATTAACACGTAATCCAATAACGCTCTCTGGCCATCTCTCCTACTTACATAAGTATACTTATGTATATCTCGCTTTTTAAACCAGGTATTCCCAATCATCAGTCCTTTTTCAGCACATAAATCTACAAGCTCTTCACCATTTCCATTTACAACACTGAACACCCCATGCATACCAATTATTCCCTCAACTGCCACATTACTCACCTTTGCATTCAAATCACCCATCACTATAACCCGGTCTCGTGCATCAAAACCGCTAACACACTCATTTAGCTGCTCCCAAAACACTTGCCTCTCATGCTCTTTCTTCTCATGCCCAGGTGCATATGCACCAATAATCACCCACCTCTCTCCATCAACTTTCAATTTTACCCATATTAATCGAGAATTTACTTTCTTACATTCTATGACATACTCCCACAACCCCTGTTTCAGGAGTATTGCTACTCCTTCCCTTGCTCTTGTCCTCTCACTAACCCCTGACTTCACTCCCCAGACATTTCCAAACCACTCTTCTCCTTTACCCTTGAGCTTCGTTTCACTCAGAGCCAAAACATCCAGGTTCCTTTCCTCAAACATACTACCTATCTCTCCTTTTTTCACATCTTGGTTACATCCACACACATTTAGGCACCCCACTCTGAGCCTTCGAGGAGGATGAGCACTCCCCGCGTGACTCCTTCTTCTGTTTCCCATTTTAGAAAGTTAATACAAGGAGGGGAGGATTTCCGGCCCCCCGCTCCCGTCCCCTCTAGTCGCTTTCTACGACACGCGAGGAATACGTAGGAAGTATTCTTTCACCCCTATCCCCAGGGATAATATACATATATAAACACACACACACACACACACACACACACACACACACACACACACACACGCACACACACACACACACACATATATATACATATGAAAAATGTAAGAAACAATTTAGAAAACAAACTTTTAGCTTGAAATGAATGAAAAAATGAACGTCACATAATGGTTCAACCTCTGGTTATGGAAAGGGAAATGTACAATTTATTCACACAAACGTCAATAGCAGTTCTCATCAATTTCACCACTGAATCAATAAGCTTCAATGTCTAAGCTACATTTTTCTCCAACTTCACTATTTTCTTGTCAAAACACCATGCATGAAAACTATCACTCCAGTAACACAACTGTAAACATTTACTTCCCCTTTAAAAAGTTCTGGGGAAGTCTGTCTCGATACACTGCGGCGAGGCGACGCGACGCTGACACAATCACTGTCACAATATCACTTCTGCCTCCTTCCAAGCGTTGTTTCAGGGAATAATTCCGGGTTGCTGAAGACGTTGCGGCAGCCATCACAGTGCTGAGGGAGGTGGCCAGGTTGGCGGTGGTGGTATGGGAACGCTCCGTAGGCGGCGGCGAAGGTGGTGGTAACGGAGGGAGATGATGACTAGAGAGGGTTTCCTGAAGGCGACGACGTCGGTTGTTGGTGTGATGTCGTGGTGGCCCTTACAGATTCTAATATCATCGTACGGTATCTTGGTCTTCCGTCTTCCCTCCGTCTTTGGCTATGGTGTGTATGTGTGAGGTGGTATATATTATCCCTGGGGATAGGGGAGAAAGAATACTACCCACGTATTCCTTGCGTGTCGTAGAAGGCGACTAAAAGGGGAGGGAGCGGGGGGCTGGAAATCCTCCCCTCTCTTTTTTTTTTTTTTTCTTTTTCCAAAAGAAGGGACAAAGAAGGGGGCCAGGTGAGGATATTCCCTCAAAGGCCCAGTCCTCTGTTCTTAACGCTATCTCGCTAATACGGGACATGGAGAATAGTTTGAAAGAAAAGAAAGTTTTGCAACAATAATTTGAATATAAGCTGCCTTCTCAGCCCACAAAACCTGACATGAAGAAATGTTCTCAATTATGGGAAAGTCCCAGAGTTTCTAACTGCACTGTTTACACTGGAGGAAATTCTGAGTCATCATCAAACTTAAGGACACTCTGGTTTTCTGCTAGTAATAAATTTTTCACCTTTTTCATTTGCTCTCCCATGTAAATTCTTTTCAGTTTCCGTTACTTCATCACCCTTTGTTGTACACTCCGTATACTCTATTCCACTTCTATTTCCCCTTGATCTTTCATATTGGGAGTGGAAATTCTTTCCAGGTAATCTCTCTGATACTTCACGTTGGTCTGTCTTTGTTACTGATTTATCACAAAATGAAGGCTCACCTTTTACATCTGCTGACTTTCTAGATAAGCCTTTTCCATCCCTCTTAAAGGGATATTTTCCAGGCACATTTCTGTCATTCTTCCTGTTCACATTTCTTTCTAAAGTGACTTTATTTTAATTTTCCAACATGAAAACAGGATTTGCTTCTTTTCTACTGTATTTGATTTCTGATATATATATATATATATATATATATCAGTACTACTTCGTCTGTTTCCTTGCGCTACCTCGCAAACGCAGGAGACAGCGACAAAGCAAAATAAATATAAATGAATGTAGGTTTGCGGCAGGGGTGTGTGATGTCTCCATAGTTGTTTAATTTGTTTATGGATGGAGTTGTTAGGGAGGTGAATGCAAGAGTTTTGGAAAAGGGGCAAGTATGAAGTCTGTTGTGGATGAGAGAGCTTGGGAAGTGTCAGTTGTTGTTCGCTGATGATACAGCGCTGGTGGCTGATTCATGTGAGAAACTGCAGAAGCTGGTGACTGAGTTTGGTAAACTGTGTGAAAGAAGAAAGTTAAGAGTAAATATGAATAAGAGCAAGGTTATTAGGTACAGTAGGGTTGAGAGTCAAGTCAATTGGGAGGTAAGTTTGAATGGAGAAAAACTGGAGGAAGTAAAGTGTTTTAGATATCTGGGAGTGGATCTGGCAGCGGATGGAACCATGGAAGCGGAAGTGAATCATAGGGTGGGGGAGGGGGCGAAAATCCTGGGAGCCTTGAAATATGTGTGGAAGTCGAGAACATTATGTCGGAAAGCAAACATGGGTATGTTTGAAGGAATAGAGGTTCCAACAATGTTGTATGGTTGCGAGGCGTGGGCTATGGATAGAGTTGTGCGCAGGAGGGTGGATGTGCTGGAAATGAGATGTTTGAGGACAATGTGTGGTGTGAGGTGGTTTGATCGAGTAAGTGATGTAAAGGTAAGAGAGATGTGTGGAAATAAAAAGAGTGTGGTTGAGAGAGCGGAAGAGGGTGTTTTGAAATGGTTTGGGCACATGGAGAGAATGAGTGAGGAAAGATTGACAAAGAGGATATATGTGTCGGAGGTGGAGGGAACGAGGAGAAGTGGGAGACCAAATTGGAGGTGGAAAGATGGAGTGAAAAAGATTTTGAGTGATCGGGGCCTGAAGATGCAGGAGGGTGAAAGGAGGGCAAGGAATAGAGTGAATTGGATCGATGTGGTATACCGGGGTTGACGTGCTGTCAGTGGATTGAAGCAGGGCATGTGAAGCGTCTGGGGTAAACCATGGAAAGTTGTGTGGGGCCTGGATGTGGAAAGGGAGCTGTTGTTTCGGGCATTATTGCATGACACCTAAAGACTGAATGTGAACGAATGGGGCCTTTGTTGTCTTTTCCTAGCGCTACCTTGCACATATGAGGGGGAGGGGGATGGTATTCCATGTGTGGCGAGGTGGCGATGGAAATGAATAAAGGCAGACAGTGTGAATTGTGTGCATGGGTATATATGTATGTGTCTGTGTGTGTATATATATGTGTACATTGAGATTTATAGGTATGTATATTTGCGTGTGTGGACGTGTATGTATATACATGTGTATGGGGGTTGGTTGGGCCATTTCTTTCGTTTGTTTCCTTGCGCTACCTCGCAAACGCGGGAGACAGCGACAAAGCAAAATGAATAATAAATTATCATTATATTATTATTATTTATATATATATATATATATATATATATATATATATATATATATATATATATATATATATATATATATATATATATATATATATTTTTGTCGCTATTTATCTCCTTCCAGAACATCTTTTTATTCTCCCTAAAATTTAATGATACTCTCTCACCCCAACTCTCATTTGCCCTTTTTCTCACCTCTTGCACCTTTCTCTTGACCTCCTGTCTCTTTCTTTTATACATCTCCCACTCAATTGCATTTTTTCCCTGCAAAAATCGTCCAAATGCCTCTCTCTTCTCTTTCACTAATACTCTTACTTCTTCATCCCACCACTCACTACCCTGTCTCCCGCGTTTGCGAGGTAGCGCAAGGAAACAGACGAAAGAAATGGTCAGCCCACACCCATACACATGTATATACATACGTCCACACACGCAAATATACATACCTACACAGCTTTCCATGGTTTACCCCAGACGCTTCACATGCCCTGATTCAACCCACTGACAGCACGTCAACCCCGGTATACCACATTGATCCAATTCACCCTATTCCTTGCCCTCCTTTCACCCTCCTGCATGTTCAGGCCCCGATCACACAATATCTTTTTCACTCCATCTTTCCACCTCCAATTTGGTCTCCCTCTTCTCCTCGTTCCCTCCACCTCCGACACACATCATCTTTGTCAATCTTTCCTCACTCATTCTCTCCATGTGCCCAAACCATTTCAAAACACCCTCTTCTGCTCTCTCAACCACGCTCTTTTTATTTCCACACATCTCTCTTACCCTTACGTTACTTACTCGATCAAACCACCTCACACCACACATTGTCCTCAAACATCTCATTTCCAGCACATCCATCCTCCTGCGCACAACTCTATCCATAGCCCACGCCTCGCAACCATACAACATTGTTGGAACCACTATTCCTTCAAACATACCCATTTTTGCTTTCCGAGATAATGTTCTCGACTTCCACACATTCTTCAAGGCTCCCAGAATTTTCGCCCCCTCCCGCACCCTATGATCCACTTCCGCTTCCATGGTTCCATCCGCTGCCAGATCCACTCCCAGATATCTAAAACACTTTACTTCCTCCAGTTTTTCTCCATTCAAACTTACCTCCCAATTGACCTGACCCTGAACCCTACTGTACCTAATAACCTTGCTCTTATTCACATTTACTCTTAACTTTCTTCTTTCACACACTTTACCAAACTCAGTCACCAGCTTCTGCAGTTTCTCACATGAATCAGCCACCAGCGGTGTATCATCAGCGAACAACAACTGACTCACTTCCCAAGCTCTCTCATCCCCAACAGACTTCATACTTGCCCCTCTTTCCAAAACTCTTGCATTCACCTCCCTAACAACCCCATCCATAAACAAATTAAACAACCATGGAGACATCACACACCCATGCCGCAAACCTACATTCACTGAGAACCAATCACTTTCCTCTCTTCCTACACGTACGCATGCCTTACATCCTCGATAAAAACTTTTCACTGCTTATAACAACTTGCCTCCCACACCATATATTCTTAATACCTTCCACAGAGCATCTCTATCAACTCTATCATATGCCTTCTCCAGATCCATAAATGCTACATACAAATCCATTTGCTTTTCTAAGTATTTCTCACATACATTCTTCAAAGCAAACACCTGATCCACACATCCTCTACCACTTCTGAAACCACACTGCTCTTCCCCCATCTGATGCTCTGTATATATATATATATATATATATATATATATATATATATATATATATATATATATATATATACAGAAGGATTAGTTGGCCTAACTGAACTGCCTTTTCTTATACTACGAATAATGGTAACTTACTAGAATTCATATACAGTAAAAGGAGCCACTAGGGCAAATGAAGGAAGGTGGTTTAACCAATTCAAGCACATACCAAGTCCTTGTAAGTCCTGTGGCAGTTGTCACGCTTGTCGTGTTTCAGCTGCTGGTCAGCCAACAAAATCCTCAGCACTTGTGTATGGCCCTTCATTGCTGCCAGATGAGCCGGAGTCTGACCCTCCTTGTTAACTACATTGGGACTGATCAGCTTCAGGAGGAAGAGCACAACATCTGGTTGGTTGTTAGATGCTGCCGCGTGCAGGAGTGTACAGCCAGTCTTGACTCTTGTGACAGCTGGTCCTATGTCTTGCACCAGCTTCTCCACACGTTCCACATCTCCCACCTCGACAGCCTTGAATATTTCTGCCTAGAAATATGAAAGGCACTGTCAACAACAGAAATAGATAAACATGAAAAAACATACAATGAACTGTTGACCATTTATATTATGAATAATCATTGTTGCAATGAAATTTACGAAGCGAAGCTGGTGTTATTTTTCAGGTACAAAGATATTACCGTTTTCTGTGAAATGTGTGATGCTGAATGATCTGGAGATGTCATCAGTTTCTTTGCTGAAGCTCGTGTTTTCACAGCCCTGTGTTTTACTGGCGTGTTGGTGGATACATCGAACAGTAAAGTTGTCCTGAATCTTTTCGGTGTGTTTCTGGTTGATACACCTGCAGGGGATGGGCTCCTGGACCTTCTTTTTCCTATCGTTTGTGAGCTTATGCTTCCAAGGGACATCCTTCTTGGTGTTGCTTGAATGGCCATTTGAGCTGAAGCTGGACACAGTGCATGTTGTTTATGGTCATTACCCGTTCTAAGATTTCCATTTGCCTGGGTAGTGATAGAAGAACAAGACAAAAATCTAATAATACTCAGAGTAACAAATGACTGAATCATTACTTACTCCCAACATTATCACTCTTTAATTTCTGAATCACAGGTACACACAACCATGTAGTACCAGTAAAATATATCATAAATGGTCCTGAAACTTAAGTTATCTTAATTGTCACGTTACGTCATACTACTTCTTTATATTATCCACATTCATGAAAATAAACTGTGAAAATCTTGTGGAATATTTGGTTTTACTGATAAATACAAATGAACAAAACTCGTATGATATGTATCATTATTACTTTTACCAGATCTGATAATGTACATACAATAAACACCAATTATTTCACAGAAAATAGTGCGTAGAACGAATATGAAAAATATTCAAACCATCATAAGAAACGTTTGGAAGTAGAGGGTTCAGTTTCTAACCTTTGTTTCCGTGCTGTTGTCTGGTTTCTTGCTACTAACTGCCTGAACAACTTCTGCTATTTCTTTTCTACATGGCTTTTCTCTGGAATAGATACAGAATATTTTGTGTTCTTGATTTTATTAACATCTTAAGTTTTCTGTCCACAAGGAAATAAAGGTACTGTAATTCTGAGTATGATTCATTTTATAAAGATAAACACATGTCATATGTTTTAAAAGACTTACTGATATTGTAGTTACATTTACAGTTACAGTTACATTACAGTTACATTACAGTTACATTACAGTTACATTTAAAATGATATTGGAAATACTATCATCTTGCCTAATTGTAATAAATATTTAGTATACTGATTCTTAAAACTGTTAACAGTAAAATGCTCTACTAGAAAACCAATTTTTCAATTTTCATTTTACTTACGGTATAAGGAATTTTGTATCACTGAGTAATAAATATCTGCAGAAATACACTGTAATGCTCACCTATGCAGGTCATCAAGTCTGCGACAGAAGGCTGGATCTAAGGCAGCCTGGAGCTGGTGACCATATCCACGACTGAGGTTAATGAGGACCCAGCAGGCGTCGTTTGACACTTCATCTTCACTATGGAAGATGAGTCGGCAGACAGCTGGCAGACACGGAGCCACCTTGTTGAAGTCATGGGGCGGGTCGTGTCTGCCAAACAGGTTACGGATCACCCACGACAGTACTGCTACTGGGGCATCAGGTCTCTTCTCCAACATCCTGCCGTCCATACATCAGTTTATTGTTATTTATAAGTTAAAGTATCTCCGACGGGCACAGAATGAGAAACCATTTTTTAATCTCATTGTATGAAACACTGTCAATATATGGATTTTCATAACTTTGGTTTAGATAATGTAGATATGAATAAACCATGTTCAAAAATTGTGTGAAAAGAAGCAATTGAGAATAAAGATAATATATTCATGACTATTGTTAATGGACTTACTGCAGGAGAGGAGTGAGGATGTTCTGAGCCAAGACAAGATCTCGGTAGCTAAGACAGTCCCCAGCAATATTACCCAGCGTCCAAGCGGCCGTCTGGCGGACGTCTGGGGAGCTGGAACTGATGAGGTGTATGAGGATTGGCACAGCACCGGCCGACACCACAGCTTGGGTGTGAGGGCTGATGCTGGAGGCTATGTTGCACAGTACCCACGCCGCCTCATTCTGTAATACATCCAAGGGTCAGTAGAGCATTGTGACATTTTAGGAATATATAATATATCTGTATCAGTGTTTTTGAGGTTATCATAATGATGATATTCCTGGAAATGTTACTCATGAACTGTACAAGATGATATTAACAGAACATTTCAGTATAGCCCAGTGCGCTTCTTCCCTTCGTTGCATTAATTCAACCATAAGTGTACTTATCATTTTCCCAAACAAACAATATCTTCTCATCATCAAAACATTACACAACTTGGCTCATGATTGAGGAATGTCAATATAAACATTAAACAATGGCTAATAAGATTGAGCTATCCAAAATTTTACTTAGTAGATGGACTTTATCATTTCCGCCAATATACTACCAGGGAACCATTTTCGACATACCTGCAATTGGCAGTTATTTTCATCTTGGAGAAGCTGAACAAATCTGGCGACAGAGACACTGTCTATCACCTCAGAGACGTTGTCGATCAACTCCTTCATGGATGCGTTGACAGAAAGTGAGACCAACTGTCTAAACTGTCGAGTGGCCTCCAGCTGGTCCTCAACATTGTCACTGTACAGATCTCGCACCATCTGACTGGTAACCTTGCTGATGTCCTGAACTCCCTCACCATCATGATTCTGAAGTAAAAAACATCATTCATGAGTATATTATGTATGTTGACTCACTAACTTACATACACCATTATACAATCTGATCTGTAATAACAATCAAACGTAAATAAACTTATTACTTTCAAATATAATGTAATCAATATCATTACATCCTCAACAGTAAAGTTACAAGACTCTTACACAGGATATTAAGGTTATGCCTTAACGCCATCGTCCCACACAACAAAAACCATTCAGAGAAAATGGTAGGAATTGTAAGGTGGGACACTATAACAAAGTCGATTCTCCGTTAAACATATTTTTTCACTTAGGGAAAAGGGTAAATTCTCATATATATATATATATATATATATATATATATATATATATATATATCAACCGATGAAAGTTATAAATTCTAATGTATACAAAATTTCATTTCTAGAAAAATTGATATAAGATTGATATCTTATAAATTCTAAATTTTCAAATATATATATATATATATATATATATATATATATATATATATATATATATATATATATATATATATATATATATATATATTGGTGAGAAAGCCAACAAGAGCTGGAGCAAGATGCCAATGGAGACTTGATAATAAAGTAATGCAGCCAACGTTATCACTCTATTTATCTCACCTGTGTTGGGGCGGTTGTGTAGGGCGGCATCTGGCTCACACTCACTGACCAACCTGCCGACCATAACTGGTTATTAACATATTGTTGCTTCACAATGTCCATCTGAAACTTCTCTCACTCCCACTGTACTATCTCACCACACGCTAATATCATACACTATACTCTCCTTCAACAATTATAGTTTACTGCTTTATTTTTCACTGAAGACGCGAGAAATTAACCATACCTTATGTATATATTTACATAAACGAATACCTGTCCTTTATGCGTTCTAAGATGTGACCTATGGTTAATTTATCATTTTTCCCGCTAGTGACTGGTACAACTACAATGAATATTTCTAAACGTTCGTTAGAACAAATCATAAACATTAACAATAGTCACAAAGTTCTTCATTATAAGAATTATACTTCAGATTATCATACACAGAAGCTAGAGTATATAAGAATACTTACACTTTTGTTGATAGATGTATAACACAACAGAACGATGATAAACTTTACTGTTATCAATACACAATGAAGTGGTGCAACGATAGTGTTTGGAGGATACTTCAACTGCAGCCGCTGCTGGCCGAACACTGAGCGGACGAGGAGCGTTACTCATGCTATATACGAGTGAGGCCAGGGACGGGGAGCCAGCCAGGCTGGACGGGCTGCAACATGTGTCGTGCTGTGGGAAGTGTTACACGCTCACCCCTGGGTCACGTGTACGTCAGACACATATAACCTTGGGTCACGTGTACGTCGGACACATATAACCTTGGGTCACGTGTACGTCAGACACATATAACCTTGGGTCAAGTGTACGTCAGACACATATAACCTTGGGTCACGTGTACGTCGGACACATATAACCTTGGGTCACGTGTACGTCAGACACATATAACCTTGGGTCAAGTGTACGTCAGACACATATAACCTTGGGTCACGTGTACGTCAGACACATATAACCTTGGGTCACGTGTACGTCAGACACATATAACCCTGGGTCAGGTGTACGTTAGACACATATAACCCTGGGTCAGGTGTACGGCAGACACATATAACCTTGGGTCAGGTGTAGGTCAGACACATATAACCTTGGGTCAGGTGTACGTTAGACACATATAACCTTGGGTCAGGTGTACGTCAGACACATATAACCTTGGGTCAGGTGTACGGCAGACATATATAACCCTAGGTCAGGTCCAGGGCACACACATATAACCCTAGATCAGGTCCAGGGCACACACATTTAACCCTGGGTCAGGTCCAAGAAAGACACATATAACCCGAGGTCAAATCCAGGGCACACACATATAACCCTGGGTCAGGACCAGGGAAGACACATATAACCATGGGTCAGGTTCACGACATCAGTTAACCACGTCTGTCACACCTGAAACCTAAGTCAAACCCCGAGTGAAGATTTAATATTCTTGAACATACATACAAACAAATGTTCAACTTACAAAAATAATTTGCATTCTTCAAAACTGCATATGTTTTGAGTTCATTTGTTATATGTATGTTGCCTGTATTCCATCAGTTTGTGTACGTTGTTTATATGTCACGAATCTTACGTAGGTCAAGTAAGCCATCAATTATATATATGACGATTGTATCCTTTTAATCTTACTTATATCACATATCCCATCCATTTATATATGTTGGTTCTATCACTTCAGTCTTACTCATGTTATGTAACTGGTATGACTTTCTCCTCTCTGCAAGATGGATCTCTCCATATATGCTGGTCATGCACTTTTCCATATATACCTTTACATTCGTCATCTTTACCACAACATCAAGAAGACACTCCTAAGAACTCACCACTTAAGTTTCTGAGATCTTACAGAGAGGAGAAAGTCTTGCCTGCCTCTCCATTGGAGAAATTTGTAGATGTATACATACACACAAGTAGATGACCTGCTGCTGACCTCTAGGATTACGGCTATTACTAGTGATGTGAAGACTGCCTTCAAGGACAGCAACTCTGCTTCACATTTCTTCAGCACTTTGGTTAGTGAACCTGTATGGCGTAAGCTTAGTGACCAGATATTTTCATTATCATTGGTAGATATCAACAAAGTAAAAGCAAGGCTGGCTAGTAAACATGAAAAGCTCTTTGAAAAGTGATTTTAGCTTATTTGTGAATATGTTTTCCAATGAATCAGAAAAGAATTAGAAGTTAGTGCTTGGATTTGGAATGAAACTCTCCATAAAGCATGTTATTATTAACCCAGTGTCCTTAGCACAAAGTTTTGTGAATCTGGAAAAACCATAGAGTGATGACGTGAGCCAGGAAGATCTTTTGTCTTCTAAAGGATGTATATATGCATTATTTAAGGAGAAATATGAAACAAACATACCCAAAATGTTTGTGAGATCTTTGAAAAGATGGAAATCTAATAAGACATCCATATAATTACCTCACACAAATCCAAGAGAATTATATTACTGGATAGATTTACGTGTGAAGTGAAACTTCCAGAAAAATACGAGTGATGCAGAAACATGCGAAAAGCTTAACAAAGACCCAAATGTTAACTCTAACAAACATATATATATATATAAATATATATATATATATATATATATATATATATATATATATATTATATATATATATATTATATATATATATATTATATATATATATATATATATATATATATATAATATTATATATATATATATATATAGGGGAGAAAGAATAATTCCCACGTATTCCCTGCTTCTCGTAGAACGCGACTAAAAGAGGAGGGAGCGGGGGGCTGGAAATCCTCCCCTCTTGTTTCTTTTTTAATTTTCCAAAACAAGGAACAGAGAAGGAGGCCGGGTGAGGATGTTCCTCAGAGGCCCAGTCCTCTGTTCTTGGCGCTACCTTGCTGATGCGGGAAATGGCGAATAGCTTGAAAATAAATATATATATATATATATT
>NC_092225.1:46250663-46256878 GCF_036320965.1 Panulirus ornatus | reverse complement strand
CAGTCCGTTACTTGTGGTTTATATTTTCTTACTATATCAGTTGGTCACTGACTTTGCACAGAAGAAAATATGAATCCTTTCCCAAGGAAAGTCAGGAGCCCAGCTACGAGGGATCGGAAACTTCCCACCTCCTCGGGTTCGAGTCGACTTAGCCAACCGCGTTCTGTGTTCATTCGTTGCCGTAAATGTTAAATGACCGCCAGCCACCCAAAACCTAGATGTAATATTCTTTGTTACATGAATTTAGTATATTGACCGATGTTGTCCTGATATTTCATTTGATTCGGTATACAGAGTTTTATAGCTTTAAGAGCTGACAACGAATCAGTAATAAATTTTGATATAATATGAATGAAAATTATGAGATAAAATCTATGGCCTTATCAATAGCAAATATTGTCCGCACAGGAAACAGTTGATGTATCTCTGGCTGCTTGTACCGAAGAGACCTGTTCGTTCACCACACACTTGCACCCACACACTCACCTGTCTTGGAACCATCAGTGTAGAAGTGGACAATGATAATGATGCATGATGACATGACGGATTCACTGTGTGTATCTCACTATCCGGCGCGTTCCTTTTCGTTCCAGGGAGCTAATTCGTCTTAGTTTCTACTCCTGAGCTCCAAGGAAGTGGTTGTTTATTTCTAACCAGCATGACCATTCTTGCACTTTAGACCAGAATTCTCACTGAGGATGTGTATTCTGAGGGCCAGGGGCCGGACGCCTCTCTCGACCAACTGTTCATATTGTTGTGGCCAGGCAACAGGCAGTAGTATTTCTTCGCTGGTATCACAATACCACACTTTAACGTTAATTCGTCTCGACGCAGCCGAGAGGAGGCACATTGCCTCAACTTCCATTCGTGGAAACCCTGGTACATGAGTGCTCCAAGACACATGGCAGGCATTTATTCTGTAGCACATCCAATCTTCTCTGGGGTACAGTCGCTCGCCGAAGCCATACACCTGAGAGCCATAGTCCAGTTACTTCATAATAATGGACCTTCTACAACATTGATAAAGATTCCTGTCGGTCTCCCAAATGAACCCGAGAAATACTTAAGAATACCTAACCCTTCATTACAATTTTTTGTTTTTTTTTTTTATTACTTTGTCGCTGTCTCGCATGTTCAGGCCCCGATCCACAAAAATCTTTTTCACTCCATTTTCCCCCTCCAATTTGGTTCCCTTTCTCGTCCCTCCCTCGAACATTATCTCTGGCAATCTTTCCTCACTCTTTCTCTCATGTCCCAAAAACCATTTAAAAAACCCCCTTTTGCTCTCTCAACCCGCTCTTTTTTTTCCACACAATCTTCACCCTTCTTTTCTTACATAAAAACCAACTCACACCAACTTTTTCCTCAAAACCATAAGCCATCCATCCTCCTGGCACATCTCTACCATGCCCGCCTCGCAACCTACAACATGGGAAACCCATATTCCTTCAAACTTACCCATTTTTGCTTTCCAAATTTATGTTTCACTCCACCATTTTTCAAGCTCCCAAAAATTTTCCCCCCCTCCCCCACCCTAGACCACTTCCCTTCCAGGTTCCATCCCTGACAGTCCACTCCGAAATCAAAAACCTTCCTTCCCCCAGTTTTCTCCATTCAAAACCCTCCCAATTAACTTGCCCCTCCCCCCAACTTCCCTTTTTAAACCCTTGCTCTTATTCACATTTATCTTAACTTTCTCTTCCACCACTTACCAACTCATCCCAGCTTCTCCAGTTTCTCACATGAATAGCCACCGCCTGTAAAATCAGCGAACTAAAAACTGGGCTCACTTCCCAAGCTCTTCTCCCCCCAGTTCAACTTGCCCCTCTTCAGGACTCTTGATTTTACCTCCCTTCAAACCCCCCATAAACAAATTAAACAAAAACCAGGAGAAAACACACCCTGCCCGCAAAACCAAAACCCTAACAAAAAAATCCACTTTTTTTCCAACCTTTACCCCCTTTTCCCACACTTTTAAAAACCCAAAGCCTTTCACATCCTCGGGTTAAAATTTAAAAAAAACACGCTTCTAAAAACTGCCTCCCACAC
This sequence comes from Panulirus ornatus, assembly GCF_036320965.1. Taxonomy (NCBI): domain Eukaryota; kingdom Metazoa; phylum Arthropoda; class Malacostraca; order Decapoda; family Palinuridae; genus Panulirus; species Panulirus ornatus. Next base: position 46,254,829 of record NC_092225.1, on the reverse strand, counting down.
ATTATTCCTTAAACCCTTCAACGAGCATCTCTACAATCTTTATATGCCTTTTTCCAGTTCATAAGCTACAAAAACAAACCAATTTGCTTTTCAAGTATTTTTCCATACTTCTTCAAAGCAAAACCCCCTGATTTACACCCTCTCTACCACTCTGAAAACCCCCGCTCTTCCCAATCTGGGTCGTACATGCCTTTACCCTCTCAATCAATACCCTATCCCAAATTTTCCGGAAATCCCAAAACCTTATACTCGTATTTTAGCATCACTCTTTTCCCCCTTTTTTTGTACATTTGGATATGACGGGATTTGCCATCCTTTAGGCACCCTCCTTGGCCATAATTAAAACCTACCAACAGCAAAAAACGTCCCCCCTTTTTAATAAAATTTCACTCCAAAACCCCAAAAGGGTGCCTTTTCCGGGTTTCTCTTCCCCACACTTTTACTACCCCTTTTTCGTTTACCAAAAATTTATTTTCCCTAACCCCCTACTTTTCCACCACCCCCGCCCAAAAACCCCCATTCCCTCTTCATTGACCTTCAAAAAACCCTTCAAAAAACCTTCCTTCCCTTTTTCCCTCCCGCACTTTTATCACCTCCCCCTTTTGCCCCTTCATAAGTTCCCATTTGCCCCTTGTTTCCCCCCTATTTACTCCCAAACATCTTTTTTTTCCCTAAAATTTACGATAGTCTCTCACCCCAACTTCATTTGCCTTTTTTTCACCTCAGCACCTTTCCTTGACTCCTGTCTCTTTTTTTATATTCTCCCACTCAATTTCATTTTTTCCCTGCAAAAAAAAGCAAAAAGCCTTCTCTTCTCTTTCACCTAATCTCTTATTCTTCTCCAACACTCACTACCCTTTTAACCCGCCCTCCACTCTTCTCATGCCACAAGATTTTTTTGCGCAAAACATGATTCCCTAAAAACATTCCCCTTCCTCCCCCCCCCCCTTAACTTTCATTGTTCTCACCTTTTTCCATTTGTACACGTCTTCCTGGTACTTCCCCACACAGGTCTCCTTCCAAGTCAACTTTACTTTCACCACTTCTTCACCCAACATTCACTCATCTTTCTGAAACCCATTCTAATCTTTCACTTAGCCTCCACCAAGATAATGATCAGACATCCCTCAGTTGAACCTCTCAGCACATTACATCAAAAGTCTCTCTTTTCGCACGCCTGTTCAATTAAAATAATCCAATAAACGCTCCTGGCATCTCTCCTACTTACATTACGTAGACTTATGTATATTCGCTTTTTATTACAGTTATATTAAATATCTGTGTGCATTTTTCAAATTTCTATCCTCGAGTTCAAGTGCAACTTGACCCGTTCAGCGTAAATTATGCATTAGGCGAAGAGTGCCATAGTGCACAAGCATCAGCATAAAGTGGTATTTAAGGTTTCGAGGGACGGAAGCTGGAGACAGAATATCATTAATCATAATATTTGATTTAAAGATTAAGTTGGCTCGAACGCTGCCATTACTTGCTCACATCTCTTGGACAACTATGACCGAGATTATGTTAGATGCAGAAATCTTGCCAGCGAATTTTTATGTGTAAGAAAATCTGATCCAAAATAGATGAAGGAACTCTCTTAAAACCAATATCATTAATGTTTGCATAAGATTCCGTTTCGCCATGTCTGTTTCAAAGGCTTTTCCACATCTGGAAAAATACCAATTAAAAGATCTTTCGTCATAATACTGTCTGAAAGTTCTGTACTAAATCTAATCAAATGATCCATTGTGCTTCTGTGTTATCACACTGTTGATCATTGATAAGTTCTACGTCTCTAATAAAAAAAATAAGCCTTTTATTAACCATTCATTCCATGACCTTGCAACTGCAGTTCGTCAGTGCAGTAGTCGAGAAGGAATTGATGTTCGTAAGGCGTCCAGAAGCTTTTGGGGATGGGGAGATGACGGCGCAAGGATGCCATGAGTTGGAAAAACGTTCGAAGACGTCCAATCTCATTGTTACAAGGCTAACAACTTGGTCAGGTTGGCTGCACTAAGGTGCTGGATCATCTCGTTTGTTATCCGGCTGGGTCTGAATGGAACCTTTACAGAATTTCAGACTAGGTAGTTCCTTAAAGGGTAAAGGTAGTATTGTACTGTATATTTTCATTTCTGTGGCATAAGTCAATCCTGTCCTGCTCGGCCTGAGTTTGTGCGGTTAAAATTGTCGATCATGATTGGTCGAGCTACATTATTCTGTGAATATCCTGGCGATAGCATTGGCTATGTCAACTGGGTCGTCTATGGTGCCGTCTTGCTTGTTACGTTGTGGGATGGAGGTGGTTTGATATTTTCTGGTCATTTTCTTATTGTGGACTGACCTGACTGCTGGATGTGTCCTTATTAACAGTTGTAAATAGCCACCGTCAGGAGTCTCTTTGGCTTGTCTTATTTTTTTCTTGCCGTGAACCTCTCGCTTGTTTATATGCATGAATTTGTTATCTAAGGCGCTTTGTCGGAACTCCTGTATCTCCTAATGCGCTCACTCTTCGGCAATCTGGTGTCCACCAAGAACTTCTGTGCTTTGTGGATTATTGTAAAGATCTTATGTATAGGAGGCTTCAGCAGCCCTGAGGATGGTATTGGATTACATTATTTGACCTTTGTGTCAATGTCATCTCGGATATATCTTTGGACGGCTAGTCTTGAAATGACCCCCAGGTCTGCTTTTCTTATAATTAATTGATCAGATTGTCGATCTGGTACTATTGCCTCATGTATAAGAAAGACAATTGGGCAAGTGGTCACTCCAGAAGTCGTCATAGTACCCCAGGTGATGTCATTTTAGTATATCCGGATTGACAAAGATAGGTCGAATGGCTGGATGTCTCCTGTCGAATTCATTTACATGATTTACATACCATCGTTCAGAAGAGAGAGATTAGAAATGATGAATAATTTACATTTGTTTCCACAAGAGTCTGCTTGTATACTTCCACTGATGATGATTTGTGTTGAAGTCTCAAGCATCGTTTCGTGTGGGGTATTTGACTAAAGCGCAATTGAACTCATCATCATCAAGTCATATGGAACCGGGAGAGGTAAAATTGACAATTGGCAGGTTCGTGTTCTTAGATTTTACTCTACTTGGCGACAGCTTCAAGAGTAGAATTCAAAGTCACTCCTGTACTAGATGTGCTACCCCATGATCTTCTAGACGGGTGGATGTATATCTAAACCTAACTCAATCTTCGACTGTGTGTCGATTGGTCTCTTGTAGCAAATAACGGATGGTCTATATAATGCAAGCAACAGTGACAGTTGTGCTTGCTTTTCCTAACGACCTCTACAATCCACTGAATGATATTATTGCGTTGTGTGAGATTTCTGTAGTGGGCAACTTTGTGAGCCATTCTTTGGGACTTGGGACGAGTCCCAGGCGGGAAGGATCGGCTCCTGTGGTGGGCACGTATTGTGTCATCGATTCCACCCGAGGAAACTTCATCATGGAGGATGACCTCCTCGATGGAGCCACAGGAACGACCACTGCCACACAGTTTCTTTTGTATCTTCATCTTGTCCTCTCTCATTGTTGGGCAAACAGAGCAGGCAAGTGGCTCTTGAGTACAAGTCTTTGTGGGTATTATCGTCAGAGTCAGTGTCAGTGTCGCTTTGATTCGTTATGGGTCGTTGGAGGGGTGGTCGTGGATGGTTCAGCAGTTCCCGTGATCATTGTGACGAAATGACAGCTTACATGTCAATGCCAAGCATAGGACTTATTGTGTTTGGGAGTCTGTCTGTACGCTGGTCACGTCAATAGGTTTCGTAGTTAAATCTAGCAGCGATCACTTCATCGTATGCAAGATCATTTACTATGTCGTCCTCACTCATCCATGTTATAGGGACACAAGATTACTCCTCTGCATGAGTTCAGGTCACGGAATCGAAGCCACAATAAACGTAAAAATGAATTTTTTCAGCTTTTAGTAAAGTCCTGCCACTTGATCTGATGACTTAACTTTAACAAGAAGGTCACCACTAGCCCAGTTTCCTTACCATATCAACAAGCACCAGCCTGGCTGTCAATACTTTCTTGATGAGGAATAGGTTGAGGAGGAAGCTGGGTTGTAGAACGGTCACATGTAACATAACACATTCAGCATTTTTGGACTTTATGTTCCAAGGTGGATGTGTCACCACCACTAC
>NC_092225.1:46241105-46250563 GCF_036320965.1 Panulirus ornatus | reverse complement strand
TTTTCTTTCCTTCTTGTGTTTACTTTGTTTAACCAAAAAACATACATTTGACTGCTTGCTTATATCCGTGAAATTTGTGATATAGAAACCATTTATTTATACATGGAAATTGTTAATTTGTTTGTAAATTTTGTAATGTACAGTATGATAATGTTTGTATGTGAATATTCGTTGTAAGAGAGCGTTTTGTAGGAAAGTTTGGAAGTATCTCGACAACGATGGGCATCCGTTCTCTCTGGGATGGCAACAGCCGTAGCATTGTGTACATTTGTGGTCAACACATTCCAAACTTGCATGCCAACAAACGTACATTACAACTAATTATTCCACATACAATATATTATCGTCTTGTCATTACAAAATCAAGAAACAGAATTAACATATTTCTATCGATATACTAAATGTTTGTACATCACAAAATTCACATATAAGAACGTATTCAATGTATGTTTTTTGGGCAAAACTCAACTAATTATTGAACAACTATGAGCACAATATTTATATATATTCATTACAAACCTTCAACAGTCCCACGGATTCGAATGGGACACCATGTGCAACAGGCGGGAGCGTTCTCTCGCTAGAATATGCTGTGCCACTTAATAGACAGGGGGGGAATTAAAAGAAAAAGGGAAAAAACTAGAAAATAAAATGGAAAAAAAAAAAAAAAAAAGTGAGAAAAAAGAAAATGAGCAAAATAGTGAGGAAAAAAAAGTAAATAAAAAATAATTTTAGAAAAATAGAATAATTTGAATTAAAAGAAATTAAAAAAAAAAAATTAAAAAAAAAAAAAAGAAAAATAAGACAGAAAGAAAAAAATAAATTAAAAAAATAAATAAAATATAAAAAAAAAAATAAAAAATAATTTCTATGGAATACTATGTACTCCGATTACCTTCATCTCACTTGGTGATCAACTGGATTCTACACCGGTATTTCCCAACAGGTTCATTTTTATTTTAGATATATATATATATATATATAGATATATATATTTTTATATATATATATAGATATATTTATATATTAATCCCTTCCAGCATTTCTAAAGCAACATGAGAGACAGGAAAGACCTAACATGAGAAATGTCGGGATATTTTCTAGCCATTCAATATAGAGTTTTTTTTTTTATTATATTACCGCTGGTTAGCTCAGTGCAGAGCGTGAGACTCAAATGCTTCAAGGTCGTGAGTTCGATTCTCACAACAGGCAAATTTTTTTTTTAGTTTTTTCAATGTTTTTTATATTTCAACATTTAGCCTATTTTTCCTTCATAAATTTAATTGTAACAAACCATTGTGGTTTTTGACATTATGTGAAATCGTTATTATACTGTGCTCTTCTTTTCCTTCTTTGTTTTACTTTTAGTTAACCCAAAAAAGCCATACATTTGAATGCCTTCTTTAATCGTGAAATTTGTGATATAGAAACATTATTTTTCATGATATGGGTTAATTCGTTTCGTAATTTTGTAATGTACAAGATGATAATGATGGGTTGGAAATAAATTAGTGGTAATGAGCGTTTTGTATGAAAGTTTGAAGTATGTCGACCAACAGGATGGGCATCCGTTCTTCTGGATTGGTAATATGTACAATGGCTACACGGCTGTTGCCATCCAACTATTGCTAGAATATTTAAGATGAAGGCTCAATAGTCTACAAATGTCATAAAATTGTAAGTTGAATCATACAACACAAATGGACTAGGAAGACAAAACCCTTCTTTTTGTGATCTACATGTCTACTAAAGCACTAATAAGGATTCTTGTGTGCATGAGGTGAGCTACGGATTCAAGTTTTCAGGTATGTTGCTCTACAGGGAAGCCAGATTGTTCATGTCACAAAGTCTTTTTGTAATTTAGAGAAATTAAGTCATTACACTAATTATGAAATCAATATCTGTAAGGCTTTAGTGTTTGCACTAGTCAAAATACCAGTGGAACTAATTGCTTAAAACATTTATAAGACTATTAACACCTTAAAAACGACAGGATTATACTTATTACTAAAGCAGATTTATATATATATATATATATATATATATATATATATATATATATATATATATTTATAGATATTTTAGGCAGGGGGGGGTGAGGTGGGGGAGGGGGGGAGTTGATGCACGCGGGTTGAGGTAGTAGTCGTGGGTGAGATGAAAAGTGCGGTGAGTTGGTTTTTGGCCGTTGAATGGGAGAGTATTTTTTGACGTTTCTTTGCGAGGTGGGGGGGAGTGGGGGAGGAATGGGGATGATTTAGGGAATCAGTGAGGGATTGCGGAAAAGATGCTTGTGGGCATGAGAAGGTGGGAGGTGGGCTGTTTAGGAAAGGGTAGTGAGTGGTGGGATGAAGAAGTAAGAGTATTGTGAAAGAGAAGAGCGAGGCATTTGGACGATTTTTGCAGGGAAAAAAAAAATGCAATGAGTGGGGAGAAGTATAAAAGAAAGAGACAGGGAGTCTGAGAATAAGGGGTGCAGAGGAGAAAAATAAGGGCAAATGGAGTTGGGGTGAGAGACTATCAGTAAATTTTGGGGTGATTTTAAGATGTTTCTGGAAGGGCGGTTAAATAGGGTGCGTAAGACAAGGGAGCAAATGGGAACTTCAGTGAAGGCGTAATTGGGATGTGATAACAAGTAGTGGAGATGTGAGAAGGAGATGGAATGAGGATTTTGAAGGTTTGTTGGATGTGTTCTGAATGACAGATAGTGGCAGATTATGGGTGTTTTGGTCGAGGTGGTGTGCAAAGTGAGAGGGTTAGGGGAAAAATGTTTTGGTAAACAGAGAAGAGGTAGTAAAAGCTTTGCGGAAGATGAAGCTGCAAGGGCAGCAGGTTTGGATGGTATTGCAGTGGAATGTATTAAATAGGAGGGTGACGGTATTGTTGGCTGGTTGGTAAGGTTATTTAATGTATGTATTGACTCATGGATGAGGGCTGAGGATTGGCGGAGGGACGAATGCGTGCATAGTGCCTTTGTACAAAGGCCCAAAGGGGATAAGAGTGAGTGCTCAAATACAGAGGTATAAGTTTGTTGAGTATTCTGGTAAATTATATGGGAGGGTAATGCTTGAGGGGTTGAAGGCATGTTACAGAGCCATAGATTGGGGAAAAGAGCAGTGCGTTTCAGAATGTGGTAGGGATTGTGTGGATCAGGTGATTGCTGTTTGAAGTATGTATGTGAGAAATATAGAAAAGCAAATGGTATTTGTATGTCGCATTTATGGATTTGGAGAAGCATATGCTTGAGTTGGATAGAGTGCTCTGTGGAATTGTTATTAAGAATATATGTGTGGGAGGAGGCAAGTTGTAGAAGCAGTGAAAGTGTTATCGAGGATGTAAGGTGTGTACGTGTAGGAAGAGAGGGAATGTGATTGGTTCTCAGTGAAGTAGGTTTGCGGGGGGGATTTGTTGTGATGTCTCATGGTTGTTTAATTTGTTATGGATGGGGTTGTTAGGGAGGTAAATGCAGAGTCCTGGAAAAAGTGGGGGCAAGTTGAAGGTCTGGTGGGGATGTGGAGCTTGGGAATTGTTTAGTGAGTCAGTTGTTGTTCGCTGTTGATACAGCGCTGGTGGCTGATTTATGTGAGGAAACTGCAGTAGCTGGTGACTGTAGTTTGGTAAAGTGTGTGGAAGAAGAAAAGTTAAGAGTAAATGTTGAATAAGAGCAAGGTTATTAGGTAAGTCGGGTTGGGGTCAAGTCAATTGGGGGGAGGTTGAGTTTGAATGGAGAATAAACTGGAGGAAGTGATAGTGTTTTAGATATCTGGGATTGGATCTGTCGCGGATGGAACCATGGTAGCGGAAGTGGATCATAGGGGTTGGGGGAGGGGGCGAAATTTTCTGGGAGCTTGAAAAAAGGTGTGGAAGTCGAGACAGTATCTCGGAAAGCAAAAATGGGAAGGTATTTTGAAGGATAAGGGTTCCAAAATGGTGTATGTTGCGAGGCGTGGGTATGGATAGAGTTGTGCGCAGGAGGATGGATGTGCTGGAGAATGAGATGTTTGATGGAAATGTGTGAGTGAGGTGGTTTGATCGAGTAAAGTAACGTAAGGGTAGAGTCGATGTGTGGAAAATTAAAAAGAGGTCGTGGTGAGAGAGCAGAAGAGGGTGTTTTGAAATGGTCTTGGTCACATGGAGTGAATGAGGTGAGGAAAGATTGACCAAGAGGATATATGTGTCGGACGGTGGATGGGAACGAGGAGAAAGAGGGAAACCAAATTGGGGTGGAAAGATGGAGTGTGAAAAGATTTTGTTTGTGATCGGGGCACTGAAACATTGCAGGAGGGAGTAAGGAGGGACAAGGAATAGAGTGAATTGGGAGCGATGTTGTATACAGGGGTTGACGTTGCTGTCAGTGGATGTGAATCAAGGATGTGAAGCGTCTGGGGTAATCATGGAAAGCTGTGTAGGTATGTTATATTTGGTATTCTTGTGTGGACGTGTGTATGTACAGTGTATGGGGGGGGGGGGGTTGGGCCATTTATTTGTCTGTTTCCTTGCGGCTACTTCGCAAGGGGAGACAGCGACAAAGTATAAAAAAAAAAAAAAAAAATATATATATATATATATATATATATTATATATATATATATATATTATATATATATTCGCACAATGTCCATGCATAGGACACATCCATTTGGTCCTGAATGGGTTTTCAGTTTTGGTAATATAAATTGAACTTCAATTTCACATTAAATGTTACGATGGCCGGACTTGTTTAGGCGCTGCGTTCGGTCGCAGTCCAACCTTTCGGGTAGTCGGTCCGAATTCACTCTGCTTTTGATTTATTTAAAACATGTTTTTTCTATAAATATGACACCCAGGACACAACAAACCCCATAAAACATTGCGTACCTGAAAAAAAAAAATGAAACGTTGTTACACTTAAATATTACTACCTTAAATCAGCTTTTGACTGAACTTTTTTTTGATACAGGAGGAAAATATGTTTTGTATATATATATATATTTATTATTATATTATATATATTATATATATAATATATATATTATAACAGATTGGGTTTGGTGTCTAAATGTGTATAGAGATGTGTGACTTATCGCGCTTCACCCATAGGATTTGTATGAATAATAAAAAAGGAGGAGATAGATTGTATGTTACAGGAAGGAACCTGGATGTTTTGGCTCTGAGTGAAACGAAGCTCAATGGGTAAAGGGGAAGAGTGGTTTGAGATGTCTTGGGTTACTAAAGCAAGGGTTAGTGAGAGGGTCAAGAGCAAGGGACGAGTAGCAATTTACCTGAAAAAGGAAGTGGTTTGTGAGTATGTGATTAGAGCGTAAGAACGTCAACTCTAGCTTGATATGGGTAAACCTGAAAGTGGATGGAGAGAGTTGGGTTGATTTATTGGTGCATATGCAATGGGCATGAAAGAAAGATCATGAGTGAGGCAAGTGTTTTTGGGAGCAGCTGAGTGAGATGTGTTAGAAGTTTGGATGCACAAGACCGGGTTATAGTGATGGATGATTTGAATGCAAACGTGAGTACTGTTGGCAGTTGCGGGAATTATTGTGCACGTGGTGTTTCAGTGTTGTAATGGATTGGTGAAGCGCTTGTAGATGTTTGTGCTGAAAAAGTCCTAGTGAAATGGGAATACCTGGTCTTAAAAAGCAGATTAATTAACGTTTACATATGTATGTAGGAGAGATGGGCCAGAAAGCGTTATTGAGTACGTGTAATTGATATGGCGCGTTGAAAGGGACTTTTGGATGTTAATGTGCTGGAGGTGCAACTGGAAAGATGTATGATCAATTATTTTATGGAGGCAAAGGTGAAGATTTGTAGAGTTTTCGGAAAAGAAGAGAGAATGTTAGGGAGAAGTAAGTGGTTGAAGAATATGTGAGCTTTGGGAAGGGGACTTGGTGAGGAAGGACCAGGGTGACTGAGTACAGTATGGAAAACAGGTGGAGCAAAAGATTGTAAGGGGGAAGTTGAGTGGGGAGGAATGGGATGTTTTTAGGGAAGCAGTGATGGCTTGGCAAAAAGATTGCTTGTGGAATTAGAGCGTAGGGAGGGAGGGCAGATTGGAAAAGGTAGTGTGTGGGGGGATGAAGATGTAAGATTTTTAGTGAAAGAGAAGGAGGTATTGGACGATTTTTGCAGGTAAAAATGCAAATGGAGGGGAGTTGTTAAAAGCAAGAGCTGGAGGTCAGAGAAAGGTGCAAGAGTGTTGGAAAAAAAGGGGAAAATGCGAGTTGGGGTGAGTAATTATCTTATAATTCTAAGAAATAAAAAGAGGTAATTAAAGTGCATAAGACAAGGAAAATCAATGGGAACATAGGTGAAGGAGGCTAATGGGGAGGGAATAAAATGTAGTGGTTGAGGTGAGGAGATTGAGAGAGTATTTTGAATGTTTGTTAAATGTGTTTTTGTCGAGCTGGTGGCAAAAGTGAGTGGTTAGGAGAATGGTTTGGTAACATAGAGGAGGTTGTAAAAGCTTTGTGAAGATGAAAGCCAGCAAAGCAGCGATTTTGGATGGTATGGCAGTGGAATTTAATTAGAAAAGAGGTGAGGTGTTGTTGATGGTTGTAAGGATATTTAAAGTATGTATGACTCATAGATGGAAGTGCCTGAGGACTGCCAGAAGGCTTGCATAGTGCCATTGTACAAAGGCAAAGGGGAAAGAAAAGAGTGAGTGCTCCAAATAACATAGTATCTCTGTAAAAGTTTGTTGAGTATTCCTGGGAAAATTTTATGGGAGGGTATTGATTGATAGGGCGAAGGGCTGTATCAGGAGAATCTGATTGGGGGTTAAGAGCAGTAAAATGGTTTCAGATGTGGTATAGAGATGTGTGGATCAGGTGTTTGCTTTGAAGTTGTATGTGAGAAGTACTTAAAAAATACAAATTGATTTGTATGTAGCATTTATGGTTTGCGAGAAGGCATTATGATAGAAGATGATAAAGGGAGGCTCTGTGGAAGGGGTATTAAGAATATATGGTGAGGGAGGCCCGTTGTTAGAAGCAGTGAAAAAGTTTTTATCAACGATGTAAGGCATGTGTAGGAGTTATGGATGAGAGGAATGTGACTGGTTCTCAGTAATGTTGGTTTCGGGAAAGGGTACGTGGTGTTCTCAATGGTTGTTTAATTTGTATTATGGATGGCATTGTTTTAGGGTGGTGACTGCTAGAAGTTTTGGAATGTGGGGCAAGTATTGCAGTCTGTTGTGGATGCGAGAGCTGGGAAGTGAGTCAGTTGTTGTTCGCTGATGGTACAGCGCTGGTGGCGGGATTCATGTGGAGAAACTGCCAGAAGCTGGTTGACTGAGTTTTGGTTAAAGTGTGTGAAAGAAGAAAGTTAAGAGTAAATGTGAATAGCAAGGTTATTAGGTACAGGTTTTAGTTGAGAGACAAGTCAATTAGGGAGGTAAGTTTTGAATAGAGAAAACTGGAGGAAGTGAAGTGTTTTAGATATTGGTAGTGGATTTTGGAGGGATGGAACCATGAAGCGGATGTTGGAATCATAGGGTGGGGGAGGGGGCGGAAGTTCTGAGCACTTGAAAAAGGTGTGGTGGTCAGAAACATTATTTGGAAAGGAAAATGGCATTGGTTTTGAGGGGATAGTGGTTCAACAATTTTATTTGGTTACCATGTTTGGGCTATAAAGGAGAGTTATGTAGAGGAGGGTTGGATGTGTGGAAATGAGATGTTTGAGGACAATATGTGGGGTTGCGGTTGGTTTGATGAGTAAGTAATGAAAGGGCCAAGAGAGCATGGGTGGTAATAAAAAGAGTTCTGTGGTTGAAAAGAGCAGAGAGGGTGTTTTGAAAAAGGTGTCCGGTCACATGGAAGAGAATGATGTGAGGGAAAAGATTGACAAGATGGATATATGTGTCAGAGGGGGGAAGGAACGAGGAGAGTGGGAGACCAAATGGAGGTGGAAAGATGAGTGAAAAAAGTTTTGAGTGATCGGGGCCTGAACATGCAGGAGATTGAAAAGGCATCCAAAGGAACAGAAGTGAATTGGTTAATGATGTGGTATACCCGGGTCAAGTGCTGTCAATGGAGTGAAACCCAGGGCTTGATGTGAAGTGTCTAAGGTAAGCCATGGAAAATTCAGGGGTCCCTGGATTGGACAGGGGAGCTGTGGTTTCTATGCATTCATACATGCAATTATACATTTCTATGCATTAATATGTACATGTTGTTTATATGTATATGTCTTGTGTGTGTATATTTTATATGTATACGTATGAGTTGTTTTATTATTATTTTGCTTTGTCGCTGTCTCCCGCGTTAGTGAGGTTAGCGCAAGGGAAACAGACGACTAGATGCGCGAACCCACCTCATACACATGTATATACAAGACACGTCTACACAACAGAAATATACATGCCTATACTTTCAATGTATACATATATACACATCACAGATCATTTTACATATTATAACATGTAGATAATTCATACTGTCTGCCTTTATTAATTCCTATCGCCACTCGCAACACATGGAATAATAACCCTCTCACTCTAGGAAAGAAACAGAAGGGCCTCCCATTAGTTCACACTCACCTCTCTAGCTGAGTGTGAGTACATGTATGTTTATGTGCAATGTGTTGTGGACATGGTATGTATATACATGTGTATGAGGGAGGGTTGGGCCTCTTTCGTCTGTTTTCCTTGGCGCTACCTCGCTAAAGCAGTGAGACAGACAAAATAAGTATAATGAATTCTTAATAAATCTTATCTATTTCCTTTGTAACACTTAATCATCTTTTGTACTTTTATTCAGTGCATCATTCATTCAAAAAATTGTATTGCTTAGCAAGAAAAATATCACCATTTGAATGTGGATTTGATCCTAAAGGTCAGCACGCATTCCATATTCGTTAGAGTTCTTCTGTTTCTCTGCTATTTTTTCAATTTTTGATCGCAGAATTTACACTATTCATACCATTAGTATGCAATATAAACTATCAAATTTAATCTCGAGATCTTCCATGGGATTTATTTTCATTTTAAATCTTTTATTGGATCTATAGGTGAATGCATTCCGGGTGCCCTTGAATGATATATTAATGGGTTTTTAGGGTTATAGTCATACGATATGATAGGTAACTTGCACTCACAAAAGTGTGATATTTAAACTAAACCTCACTTCATTTAGAATAGCAAAATTTGTTCTTAGGTTCAATCTAAGCTTTGTTTAATTAACCTCTAATTAAAGTTTGGGAAAGCCCAAAAGAGGCTTATCCAACAGTTAATGATTTCAATGAAATTTCATTTTCCTACCAATGAAGCATTTGTCGGAATGAAAAGGCTTCTAACTCATTTTCAAAGTGTTTCATTTGATTATACATCTTTTTCCTTGTGTAACTTTTAAACATTACTTTCCTAATGTAAGATGAAGATCTATCTCTCAAAAAATATAGTCTTATACCACAGGTTAAAACTATAACCTTCATTTGCAGCTTCAATGCAATATTCTAAAAATTTTAAATCA
>NC_092225.1:46197206-46241005 GCF_036320965.1 Panulirus ornatus | reverse complement strand
TGAAGGCATGTACAGAGCATCAGTTTGGGGGAAGACAGTGTGGTTTCAAAAGGGGTAGAGGATGTTGGATCAGGTGTTTTTTTTAAAGAATGTATTTGAAAAAATACTAAAAAAGCAAATGGATTTTGATGTGCTTTTATGGATCTGGAAAAGGCATATGTAGGGGGATAAGATCTCTGTGGAAGGTATTAAGAATATATGGGGGGGGGAAAGTTGTTAGAAGCAGGAAAATTTTTTTAAACGAGGATGTAAGGCATGTGTACGTGTGGGAAAAGGGGAAAGTGTTTGGGTTCTCAGTGAATGTAGTTGCGGCAGGGGTGTGGATGTCTCCAGGTTGTTTAATTTGTTTATGGTGGGGTTGTTAGGGGGTAAATGCAAGATTTGGAAAGAGGGGAAAAGTAAAGTCTTTTTTGGGGAGAGGAGTTTGGGGAAGTGGTCAGTTTTTGTTCGTTTGATGTTTTAGCGCTGGGGCTGATTCATTGAAAATGCAGAAGCTGTAAATTTTTTGGTAAATGTGGGGAAAAAGAAATTTGAGTAAATGTAAAAAGAGCGGGTTATTAGGTACAGAGGTTGGGGGTCAATAAAATGGGGGGTGATTTTAAATGGAGAAAAATGGAGGAGTGAATGTTTTAGAATCTGGGAGTGGATCTGGGGAGGGATGGAACCATAAGCGGAAATGGACAAGGGTGGGGAGGGGGGGAAAATTCTGGGGCCTTGAAGAATGGTGGGGAAATCGAGAACATTAAAAACGGGAAAAAAAAAGGGTATGTTTGAAGGAAAAGTGGTTCCAACAATTTTTGTATGGGGTTTCGAGGCGTGGGGTATGGTAGGTTTTTGCGAAAAGGATGGATGTGCTGGAAAAGAGATTTTTGAGGAAATGGTGGGTGAGGTGGTTTGATCGAGTAGTAACGTAAGGGAAAAAAGGAGGGTTTGGGAAATAAAAAGAGCGGGTTTAGAGAGCAAAGGGGTTTTTTGAAGGTTTGGGCACATGGGGAAAAAAGAGTGAGGAAAGATTGACCAAAAGGGATATATTTCGGAGGTGGAGGAAACGAGGGGAAAAGGGAGACCAAATTGGGGTGGAAAAAATGGAGGAAAAAATTTTGTGTATCGGGGCCTGAACAGCAGGAGGGGGAAAGGAGGGGAAGGAATAGAGTGAATTTTGGGGCGATGTGGGTTTCCGGGGTTTACGTCGTCATGGAAATTTAACAAACCAAGTACCGGGTAAACCATGAAAACGGTGGGATGTATATTTGCGTGTGGAGATATATACATGTTTGGGGGGGGTTGGGCCATTTCTTCGCTGTTTCCTTTCGCTACCTCGCAAAAAGCGGGAAACGACAAAGAAAAAAAATAAAAAAAAATAAAATATATATATATTATATATATTTATTATATATAAATATATATATTTAAAAATATTATATATTATATATATATATATAAATTTATAAAAAAATAAATAAAAATATATATTTTTTTTTTTTTTAAAGTAAAAAAAAAATATATAAAAATTTAATATTTTATATAAATATATAATATTTTAAATATATAAAAAATATATTTTTAATAAAATAATTTATAAATTATATAAATATAATTTTTAAATTAATTAAAAAAAAAAATAAAATATAAATAAAAACATACCTACACCCTTTTCCATGGTTTTTCCCCGGGCCCCCCACTCCTTGATTATCCACTGACGCAGTCAACCCCGGGATACCAATCGTCCAATTCACTCTATTCCTTGCCCTTTTCACCCCGCATGTTCAGGCCCCGATCAAAAAAACTTTTTTAAACCCACTTTCCATCCAATTTGGTTTCCTTCTCCTTTTCCCCCCACCTTTCCCACACATATTCCCCTTTTTCAATCTTTCCCCCCCTCATTTTCTCCCTTGGTGCCCCAAACGTTTTCAAAACACCCTCTTCTGCTCTCCCCAACCAGCCCAGTTTTTTTCCCAAAACAAATCTCTCTTACCCTATATTATTACTTTTTTTTCCAAATCAAACCACCTCAAAACCACATATTGTCCCTCAAACATCTCATTTCAAGCCCTCCACCCTCCTCCCACAACTCATCTATAGGCCCACGGCCTCGCAACCAAATAACATTTTTGGAACCACAATTCCTTCAAACATACCAAAAATTTGCTTTCCGAGATAATGTTCTCGATTTCCAAACACTTTTTCCCCATGCCCCAGAACTTTCGCCCCCTCCCCCACCCATGTTTCACTTCCGCATCCATGGTTCCATCTGCTCCCAAATCACTCCCAGATATCTAAAACACTTAAAACTCCTCCACTTTTTCTCCTTTCAAACTTACTTCCAAATTGACTTGTCACTAAACCCCCTTTACTGTACCAAAAAACCATGCTCTTTTTCACATTTACTTAACCCCCCTTCTTTCACACACTTTAACCAGACTCAGTCCCCTGCTTCCGCAATTTCTCAAACGTATCACCCCCAGCGCTGTATCATCAGCGAACAAAAACTGACTCACTCCCAAGCCCCTTTTCATCCAAAACAGACTGCATACTTGACCCTTTTTTCCCAAAACTTTTTGCATTCACCTCCCTAACGACCCCATCCATAAACAAATAACAACCATGGAAAAAATCACACACCCCCTGCCGAAAACCTACATTTTCTGAGAGCCAATCCCTTTCCTCTTTTCCCCTAAAACGTACACATGCCTTACATCCTCGATAAAAACTTTCACTGCTTCTGGGCAACTTGCCTCCCACACCAAAAATATTCTTAATACCTTCCACAAGCATCTCCATCAGCTCTATCATATTTCCTTCCCCCAGATCCATAAATGCTACATACAGATTGATTTGCTTTTCTAAGTATTTCTCACATACATTCTTCAAAGCAAACACCTGAATCCACACATCCTCTACCCTTCGAAACCCACACTGCTCTTCCCAACAGATGCTCTGTACATGCTTCACCTCTCAATCAATACCCTCCCACATAATTCCTAGGAATATTCAACAAATTATAACCTCTGTAATTTGAGCAGTCACTTTTATCCCCTTTGCCTTTTTTACAATGGCACTATTCAAACATTCCGCCAATCCCCAGGCACCCCAACAAGAGTCATAAAAACAACAAATAAAACCCTTTTCAACCAGTCACCAATAGTACACGACGCCCTTTTTTAATAAATTCCACTGCAAACCATCAAACCCGCCGCATTGCCAAATTTCATCTTCCGCAAAGCCTTTTTCTACTCCTTTTTCTCTGTTACCAAAGCATTCTTTCCTAACCCTCTCACTTTGCAACACCACCTCGACCAAAATACCCCATAAACTGCCACTCTAAAATCAAACACATTCAACAAACCTTCAAAATACTCAATTCATCCCCACATAAGCACTACTTGTTTTTTTTACCTCCCCAATCGCCCCCTTCACTGAAGTTCTTATTGATTCCCTTTTCTTGCGCACTTTATTTACCTCCTTTATTTACCTCCTTTTTTTTTATTCTCCCTAAAATTTAATGATAACGCTCTCACCCCCCAACTCTCATTTGCCCTCAAATTTTCACCTCTTTCATTTTTCTCTTGACCTCTTTCCCCCTTTTTTTTTATACAACTCCAGTCACTTGCATTATTTCCTGAAAAATCGCCCAAAATAACTCTCTCTTCTTTCACTAACAATCTTTCTTCTTCATCCTACCACTCACTACCTTTTTAATCTTTCCCACCTCCACGCTTCTCTGCCACAATCATCTTTTGCGCAAAAATCACTGCTTTTCCCTAAATACAAACCATTTCTCCCCCTCTTTTTCCTTTTTTCTCCCTTTCTTTCCTTTCTTCTTCCCTTTTAAACTTTTTCCCTTTTTACTTTAAAGGTAAATTCTCACACAATCTCCTTCCCAAGCCTACTTACTCTCACGACTCCTTCACTACCAACATTCTCTCTCCTTTTCTGAAAACCCCCTAAAAAAATTCACCTTCGCCTTCACAAGATAATTATCAGGCATCCCTCCATTTTTTCATTTTTAGCACATTTTAAAATCCAAAAGTCCCCCTCTTTCGAGCGCCTACAATTAACACGTTTACCAATAACGGGTCTCCTGGCATCTCTCCTACTTACATACCGTATAATTATGTATATCGCTCTTTTTAAACCAGTATTCCCAGGTCACCAGTCCATCACTATAACCCGGGCTCGTGCATCCAAAGGACTAAGACACCACTCGCTGCTCCCAAAACACTTGCCTCTCAAGATCTTTTCTGAAAGCCCAAAGCAATATGCACCAATATTAACCCATCTTTCTCCATCCACTTTCAGTTTTAACCCATATCAATCTAAAAACTATTTTCTTACACTCATCCAAAAACTCCCCACCCCCTCCTGTTTCGGGATAGCCCTACTCCTTCCCTTGTTCTTGTCCTCCTCACAACCCCTGAATTTACTCCTAAGACACGCCCAACCACCCCTTCCCTAAACCCTTGACTTCGTTTCACACTCATAGCCAAAAAAATCCCAGGTTCGTTTCCTCAAACATCCCACCGATCATCTCTTTTTTTCCCCTTCGTCTTGGTTACATCCACACACATTACGACACCGCAATCTGAGCCTTCCGAGAGAATGAACACTCCCCGCAAGCTTCTTCTTGCTTTTTTTCCCTTTTAGAAAGTTAAATACAAGGAGGGGAGTGTATCCAGTTTTTATATACTATGCATATATATATATATATATAATATATATATATAAATAATAATATATATATATATAAATATCTAAAATTATATATAATATATATATAATATATATATATATATATAGTATATATAATATATATATTATATATATATATACAAGTTAAGATAAATGGAATAGAGCAAGGTTACAAGGTACAGTGGGTTTGGGGGGTCAAGTAAATTTGGGGAGGTAATTTTTGAATGGAGAAAAACTGGAGGAAGTAAAGTTTTTTAGATTTTTGGGGAGTGGATCTGGCAGGGGATGGAAGAATGAAGCGGAAGTGAATCATAGGTGGGGAGGGGGCGAAAATCCTGGAGCCTTGAAGAATGTGGGGAAGCGAGAACATTATCTCGGAAATAAAAAATGAGTATTTTTAAAAAGGGAAATAGGGGTTTCCCAACAATGTTTTTTTGGTTGCAAGGCGTGGGCTATGGATACGTTGTGGGGGCAGGAGGGTGGATGTGCTAGAAATGAGATTTTTAAGACAATTTTGGGAAATGAGGTGTTTGATCGAGTAATTAATGTAAGGGAAAGAATATGCGTGGAAATAAAAAGAGAAATGGTTAAAAGAGAGCAGAAAGGGTGTTTTGAAATGGTTTGGTCACAGGGAGAAAATGAGTGAGGAAAGATTGACCAAGAAGGATATATGTGTCGGAGGTAAAGGGGAAAAGAGGAAAATGGAACCAAATTGGAGGTGGAAAGAGGGAGTAAAAAAAAATTTTGAGTGATCGGGGCCTGAACATGCAGGAGGGTGAAAGGCGGGCAAGGAATTAAGTGAATTGATCGATGTGTTAAAAACCGGGTTCGACCCTGCTGAAAATGGATTATTTCAGTTTATGTGAAGCGTCTGGTAAACCATGGAAAGTTGTGTGGGGCCCCGATGGAAAGGGAGCTGTGGTTTCGGGCATTATTACATGACAACTAGAAACTTTATTTCGAACGAATGGGGCCTTTTTTTCTTTTCCTAGCGCTAAACCTTGCACACATGAAAGGGGGAAAGGGGGGGGTTATTCCATGTTTGGCGAGGTGGCGATAGGAATGAATAAAGGCAACAGTTGAATTATGTACATGTTATATATGCATATGTCTGTGTGTGTATATATATGTGTACATTGAGATGTTTAGGTATGTATATTTGCGTGTGTGGACGTGTTATTTACAGTGTATGTGGATGGTTTGGCCATTTCTTTTTGTTTTGTTCCTTGCGCTTTCCTCGCAAACGCGGGAACAGCGACAAAGCAAAATAATAAAAATAAAAACATATATATATAATATATATATATATATATATATATATATTATAAAAATATATTAAAATTTTTTTATATAAATAAATATATACCTCACCCGCATGTTGTCCTCAACATCTCATTTCCAGCACATCCACCCTCCTCGCACAACTCTTTCCATACCCATATAATGTATAATATATATAAATATATATATAAAATTAATATATATATATATATATATATATATATATAAATATATATATATATATATATCCCTGGGATTTGGGGAAAAGAAAACTTCCTACGTAGTCCTGCGTGTCGTAGAAGGCGACTAAAAGGGGAGGGAGCGGGGGGCTGGGAAAACCTCCCCTCTCATTTTTTTCAATTTTCCAAAAGATGGAACAGAGAAGGGGGGAAAAGGGGGGGGTATTCCCTCAAAAACCCAGTCCTCTGTTGTTAACGCCACCTCGCAAAAGCGGGGGAAAGGCGAATAGTACGAAATATATATATAAATATATATATATATATTAATATATATTATAATATAATATAATGATATATATATATATATAAAAAGAGAGAAAAAGAGAGAGAGAGAGAGAGAGAGAGAAGAGAGAGAAGAGAGAGAGAGAGAGAGAGAGAAGAGAGGTGGGAAAAAATTTGGGGAAATGAGAGTTTTGGGGGGTAAAGATTTTCATTAAATCTTAGGGAGGGTAAAAAGATTTTTCCAAGGTGGTAAAGAAATGCTAAGACAAGGGGAAAAAATAGGGAAATTCACTGAAGGGGGATAATGGAGAGTGATAACAAGTATGGTGATGTGAGAAGGAATGGATTGGGGTATTTTTAAGGTTTGTTGAAGTGTTTGATGATAGAAGTGGCAGAAAATAGGGTGCTTGGCGAGGTGGTGTGCAAAGGAAGGGTTGGGAAAATGATTTGGTAAACAGAAGGAGGTAATAAAAGCTTTGGGGAAGATGAAAACTGCAAGGCCGCGGGTTTGGATGGTATTGCAGTGGAATTTATAAAATAAGGGGTGACTGTTTTTTGACTGGGTTGGTAAGGTCATTTCCATGTATGTATGACTCATTATAGGTAAACTGAGGATTGGCGGAATGTTTCCATGGGGGCCTTTTACAAAGGAAAAAGGGGATAAGAGTGATTCCTCAAATTATAAAGGTATAATTTTTTGATTATTCCTGGGAAATTATATGAAGGGTATTGATTCAGAGCGTGAAGGCATGTACAGAGCATCAGGTTCGGGAAGCGCAGGTGGTCTCAGAAGTGGTAGTGGATGCTTGAATCCGGTGTTTGTTTTGAAGAATGTATGTGAGAAATACCTAGAAAAGCAAATGATTGTAATAGCATTTAGGGATCGGAAGACATATGATAGATTTTGATAGAGATGCCTGGGAAAAGGTATTAAAAATATATGGTGTGGGAGGCAATTTTTAAAAACAGTAAAATTTTTTTATCGGGGATTAAGGTATGTTTTACATGTAAGAAGAGAGCAAAGTGTTTGTTTTTAGTGATGTGGGTTTTCCGGCAGGGTGTGTGATGTCTTCATTGTTTTTTAATTTGTTTATGGATGGGGTTGTTAGGAGCGAAATGCAAGAGTTTTTGCAAAGAGGGGCAAGTATGTAGTGGGTTTTGTGGGATGAGAAGTTTGGGGAATGATTCATTTGTGGTTTGCCGATGAAACAGCGCTGGGGGCCCGAATCGTTTTTAGAACTGCAGAAGTATTTTAAATTGAGTTTGGTAAAGTGTGAAAGAAAAAAGCTGAAAGCAAAAAGAAATAAAAGGAGGTTTATTACGACATGGGGGTTTTGAGGGACAAGTCAATTGGGGGGTAGTTTGAATGGAAAAAGCTGGGGGAAAGTGAAGTTTCTAGATACTTGGAGTGGATTTGGCACGGATAAAACCATGGAAGGGAAGTGAATCATAGGGTCGGGAGGGGTGAAAGTCTGGGGCGTTGGAAAATGTGTGGAAGTCGAGAATTTATCTGGGAAAGCAAAAATGGGTATGTTTGAAGGAATATGGTTCCAGCAATGTATAGGGTTTGCGAGGCTGTGGGCTATGGATAGTTATGCGTAGCATGGTGGATGTGTTTGAAATGTGATGTTTGAGGACAATAAGGTGTTGAGATGGTTTGAATCGAGTAATAATAACAGGGTAAAGATATGAGTAGTAAAAAAAAGAGTGTGGTTCAGAGTGCAGAAAGGATGTTGTGATGGTTTTGGTCAATGGGGAGAATGAGTGAGGAAAAAAAAAAATTGAACCAAAAAGGATTTTGTGCCAGAGGTGGAGGAAACGGGAAAGTGGGAGACCCTTATTTAAATGGAAAGATGGAGTGAAAAAAAAATTGAGTGATCGGGTCCTAAAACATGCAGGAGGGTGAAAAAGGGGTGCAAGGAGTAGAGTAACTGGAACGATGTGTATACCGGGTCGACGTGCTGTCAATGGATTGAGCCGGGGATATGAAACTCTGGTGTAAACCATAAAAAGTTCTATTGGGCCTGGTGTGGACGGGGAGCTGTGGTTTCGGGTTATTATTACATGACAGTTAGAACTGAGTGGGGAACGAAGTGGCCTTGTTTGTCTTTTCCAAACACTAAACCTTTGCCATAAGGGAGGGGTGAGGGTGTTGGTAATTCATATGGCGAGATGGCTATTTTGGGAAAAAAAAAAGTGCAGACAGTAGTAAATATACATGTGGTTTAATAATAAAATATATATATATATATATTAATAAATATATATATATATATATATTAATATATATTAAAATATATATATATAATATAAAAAAAAAAAGAAAAATATATATATATATATATATATAATATATAATATATATATATATTTTATATATATAATTTAGATGTATAGGCATGTATATTGCCCTGTGTGGACGTGTAGGTATAATACATGTGTATTGGGGTGGGTTGGGCCAATCTTTCGTGTGTCTCCTTGCGATACCTCACAAACGCGGAGACAGCGACAGAGGAAATAAACAAATAATATAAAATATATTTATATATATATAATATATATATATAATATATATAATAATAAAATCTATATTATATATATATATATATAATATAAATATATATATTATTTTTTTTTTTTTTTTTTTTTTGCTTTGGGCGCTGTCTCTCGCGTTTGCGAGGTAGCGCAAGGAAACAGACGAAAGAATGGCCCAACCCACCCCCATACACATGTAAAATACCCTACGCGTCCACACAAGCAAATATACATACCTACACAGCTTTCCATGCTTTAACCCCAGACGCTTCACATGCCCCTTATCAATCCACCTGACAGCACGTCAACCGAGTATACCACATCGATCAATTCACTCTATTCCCTGCCTCCTTTCACCCTCCAGCATGTTCAGAGCCGCCGATCACACAAAAACTTTTTCACTCCATCTTTCCACCCCAATATGGTCTCCACTACTCGTTCCCTCCACCTCCGAACACATAATCCTCTCGTCAATTTTTCCTACATATTCTCTCCCATGTCCCAACCATTCAAAACACCCATCCCTTCTGCTCTCTCAACCACGCTCCTTTTTATTTCACATATCTCTCTTACCCTTACGTTTACTTACTCGATCAAACACCTCACAACACCACACATTGTCCTCCAACATCTCATTTCCAGCACATCCATCCTCCTGGCACACAACTCTATCCATAGCCCACTCCTCGCAACCATACACAATGTTGGAACCACTATTCCTACAAACATACCCATTTTTGCTTTCCGGATAATGTTCTCGACTTCCACACCATCTTCAAGGCCTCCCAGATTTTGCCCCCTCCCCCACCCCTATGAATCCACTCCGCTTCCATGGTTCCATCCGCTGCCAGATCCACTCCCAGAAATCTAAAACACTTTACTTCCTCCAGTTTTTCTTTCTCCATTCAAACCCTACCTCCCCAATTGACTGACCCTCAACCCTACTGAAACGACTAATAACCTTGCTCTTATTCACATTTACTCTTACTTTCTTCTTTCAACACACTTTACCAAACTCAGTCACCAGTTCTGCAGTTTCTCACAAAGATTCAGCCACCAGCGCTGTATCCATCAGCGAACAACAACTGACTCACTTCCCAAGAATCTCTCAATCCCAACAGACTTCATACTTCCCCTCTTTCCAAAACTCTTGCATTCCCTTCACAACAACCCCATACATAAAGAAAATTAAACAACCATGGAGATATCACACCCCCCCTGCCGCAAACCCTACATTTCACTGAGAACCATCACTTTCCTCTCTTACTTACACGTACACATGCCTTACATCCTCGATACAAACATTCACTGATTCCTAACACTTGCCTCCCCACACCATATATTCTTAATACCTTCCGCAGAGCATCTTTAATCAACTCTATCATATGCCTTCTCCAGTATCCATAATGCTACCAATACAAATCCATTTGCTTTTCTAAGTATTTCTCACATACATTCTTCAAAGCAAACACCTGATCAACACATACTCTACCACTTCTGAAACCACACTGCTCTTCCCCAATCTGATGCTCTGTACATGCCTCCAACCCTCTCCAATCCAATACCCTCCCGATATAATTTACCAGGAAACGCACAAACTTATACTCTGTCAATTTGACACTCACTCTTATTTCCCTTTGCCTATATAAATATATATAATCTATATAATATTTTATATATAAATATATATATATAAATATATATATATATAATATATATATATATGTTTTTAGATATCTGGGAGTGTGGACTCTTCAGCGGATGGAACCATGAAGCGGAAGTGGATCATAGGGTGGGGAGGTGGGGCGAAAATTCTGGGGCCTTGAAGAATGTGTGGAAGTCGAAGAACATTATCTCGGAAAGCAAAAATGGGTAGTTTGAAGGAATAGTTGGTTCCAACAATGTTTGTATGGTCGAGGCGTGAGGCTATGGATAGAGTTTGTGCTCAGGAGAAGGATGTGCTAGAAATGAATGTTTTGAGGACAATTGTGGAGTGAGGGGTTTCTTCGAGTGAGTCACGTAAAGGTAAGAGAGATGTTGCAAATAAAAGATCGTGGTTGAGAGAGGCAGAAAGGGTGTTTGAAGTGGTTGGGCACATAGAGAGGATTGAGTGAGGAAAGATTGACCAAGAGATAAATGTTTCGGAGGTGGAGGGAACAAGGAGAAGAGGGAACCAAATTGAGGTGGAAAAGATGGAAGTGAAAAAGATTAAGTGTGCTCGGGGCCTGAACATGCAGGAGGGTGAAAGGAGTGGCAATGAAAGAGCGAATTGGACGATGGTGAGTATACCGGGGTTGGACGAGCTGTCATTGGATTGAAATCAAGCATGTGAAGCGTCTGGGTAAACCAGGAAAGCTGATTAGGTGTAATATAATTCGTGTGTGGACGTATGTACATACATGTGTATGGGGGAGTTGGGTTGGGCCCTTTCTTTCGTCTGTTTCCATGCGCTACCTCGCAAACGCGGAGACAGCGACAAAGAAAAATAAACAAAAAAAAAAATATAATATGTGCTGGAAATGAGATGGTTGAGGAAATGTGTGGGTTGAGGTGGTTTGATCGTGCGTGTAATAACGTTAGGGTAAGAGAGATGTGTTGAAATAAAAAGAGCGAGGTTGAGAGAGGTAGAAGAGGTGTTTTTAAATGGTTTGGTGCACATGATAAGAATGATGAGGAAAGATTGACCAAGAGGATATAAGTGTCTGGAGGTGGAGGAACGAGGAGAAGGGGAGACCAAATAGGAGGTGGAAAGATGGACTGGAAAAGATTTGTGAGATCGGGCCTGAACATGCAGGAGGGTGAAAGGAGGCAAGGAATAGAGTGAATTTGGATGCGATGTGGTATACCGGGGTTGGACATGCTGTCAGTGGATTGAAACAAGGCATGTGAAGCATCAGGGGTAAACCATGGAAAGCGTGAAGGTCTGTATATTTGTGTGTGTGGACGTGTGTATGTAAATGTGTAATGGGGGGGGGGTTGGGCCAATTCTTTCGTCTGTTTCCTTGCGCAACCTCGCAAACGCGGAGACCACGACAAAGTAAAAAAAAAAAAAAAAAAAAAAAAAAAAATATAAATAAATATATATATATAATATATATGTACAATATATATATATATAGTAAATATATATATTTTTTTTTTTTTTTTTTTTTTTATTTATACTTTGTCGCTGTCCTCCCGCGAATAGCGAGGTAGCGCAAGGAAACAGACGAAAGAAATGCCAACCCCCCCCCCATACACCATGTACAAACACACGCCACCACACACATAAATACATACCTACACAGCTTTCCATGGTATACCCCAATGCTTCACATGCCATGAATCAATCCACTGACAGCATGTCAACCCGGTATACCACATCGCTCCAATTCACTCTATTCCTTGGTTCCCTCCTTTCACCCTCCTGCTTTCAGGCCCCGAAATCACACAAAATCTTTTCCCTCCATCTTTCCACCTCCATGTGGTCCTCCCACTTCTCCTCGTTCCCTCCACCTCCGACACATATATCCACTGGTCAATCTTTCCTCACTCATTCTCTCCATGTGCCCAAACCATTTCCAAACCACCCTCTCTACTCTCTCAACCACGCTCTTTTATTTCCCACACATCTCTCTTACCCTTACGTTAGCTTACTCGATCAAACCACCTCACACCACACATTGTCCTCAAACTTCTCATTTCCAGCACATATATATATATATGTTTTTTTATTATACTTTGACGCTGTCTCCCCGTTGCGAGGTAGCGCAAAGAAACAGACGAAAGAAATGGCCCAACTCCCCCCATACACATGTATATAACATACGTCCACCACACGCAAATATACATACCTACACAGCTTTCCATGGTTTACCCCAGACGCTTCACAATCCATTGATTCAATCCATCACTGACAGCACGTCAACCCGGTATACCACATCGCCCAATTCGCTCTATTCTTCCCTCCTTTCACCCTCCTGCATGTTCAGCCCGTCAACAAAATCTTTATCACTCCATCTTTCCCCTCCAATTTGGTCTCCCCTTCTCCTTGTTCCCTCCACCTCCGCACATATATCCTCTGGACAATCTTTCCTCACTCATACTCTCTATGTGCCCAAACCACTCAAAACACCCCTTCTGCTCTCTCAACCACGCTCTTTATTTCCACACATCTCTCTACCCTTACGATACTCACTCGAATAAAGCCACCTCACACCCATACATTGTCCTCAAACATCTCATTTCCGCCACATCCATCTCCTGCGCACAACTCATCCATAGCCCAACGCCCTCGCAACCATACAACATTGTAGGAACACTATTCCTTCAAAACATACCCATTTGCTTTCCGAATAATGTTCTCGACTTCCAACACATTCTTCAAGGCCCCTCCCCCCAGAATTTTCGCCCCCTCCCCCACCCTATGATCCACTTCCGCTTCCATGGTTCCATCCGCTGCCAGATCCACTCCTTATTATCTAAAACATATCGATATACTATATATATATATATATAAGTATATATATATATAGATATATATACTCTATATATAATATATATATATATATATATATAAAGGCAAAGAATAAAAGTGAGTGCTCAAATTACAGAGGTTAATAAGATTGTTGAGTATTCCTGGTAAATTATAATGGGAGGGTATTGGAATTGAGAGGGTGAAGGCATGTACAGAAGCATCAGATTGGGAAGACAGTGTGGTTTCAGAGTGGTAGAGTAGTGTGTTGATCAGGTTTTGCTTGAAGAATGTATGAGAGAAAATACTTAGAAAAGCAAATGGATTTGTATGTAGCATTTATAGGATCTGGAGACGGCATATGAAAGAGTTGATAAAGATGCTCTGCGGAAGGTATTACGAATATAGGTGTGGGAGGCAAGTTGTTAGATAATCAGTGTAAAGTTATTATCGAGGATGTTAAGGCATGTGGGTAACGTGTAGAAGAGAGGAAAGTGTGATTGGTTCCTCAGTGAATGTAGGTTTGCGGCATGGTGTGTGATATCCTCCATTTGTTTAATTTCTTTATGGATGGGGTTGTTGTGAAGGTGAATGCAAGAGTTTTTGAAAGAGGGCAAGTATGAAGTCTGTTGGGATGAGAGATCTTGGAAGTGAGTCAGTTGTTGTTCGCTGATGATACAAGCGCTGGTGGCTGAAATCAATGGTGAGAAACAGCAGAACCTGGTGACTGAGGTGGTAAAGTTGTGTGAAAGAAGAAAGTTAAGAGTAAATGTGAAAAGAGGCAAGGATATAGGTACAGTAGGTTGAGGCAAGTCAATTGGGAGGTAGGTTTGAATGGAGAAAAACTGGCGCAAGTAAAGTGTTTTAGATATCTGGAGTGGGATCTGGCAAGCGGATGAACCATGGAAGCGGAAGTGGATCAAGGTGGGGGGAGGGGGCAAAAAATCCTGGAGCCTTGAAGAATGTGTGGAAGTCGAGAACATTATCTCGGAAAGCAAAAGTTAATGTTTTGAAGGAATAGTGGTTCCAACAATGTTGTATGTTGCGGGAAAGGGATGGGGGGCAATGGATAGAGTTGTGTGGCAGAGGATGGATGTTGCTGGAAATGAGATGTTTGAAGACAATGTGTGGTTGAGGTGGTTTTTGAGATCGCAGTAAAGTAAACGTAAGGGTAAGAGAGTATATGTGGACATAAAAAGAGCGAGTGAGAGAGCAGAGAGGGAGTTTTGAATGTTTGGGCACTGGAGAGAATAGTGGAGAAAAGATTGACCAAGAGAATATATGTGTCGGGAGGTTGAGGAACGAGAAGTGGGAGAACCAAATTGGAGGTGGAAAGATGGAGATGAAAAAGTTTTTGTGTGATCGGGACCTGATCATGCAGGAGGGTGAAAGAGGGCAAGGAATCGAGTGAATTGGATCGATGTGGTATACCACGTTTTAGTGCTGTCAGTGGATTGAATCAGGGCATGTGAAAGCGCTGGGGTAAAGCAAGGAAAGCTGTGTAGGGTAATGTATATTTGCTTGTGTGGACGCGTAATGTATATACATGTGTATGGGGTGGTTGGCCATTTTCTTTCGTCTTGTTTCCTTGCGCCTACCTCGCAAACGCGAGAGACAGCGACAAAGCAAAAAAAAAAAAAAAAAAAGATAAATATATATAAATATATGTATATATATATATATATATAATATATAAAATATATATACTATACATAAAGATATATTAATATAATATATATAAATATATTCCATTTGTTTATTTTCCTCTGTCGCTGTCACCCGCGTTTGAGAGGTATCGCAAGGAGACACACGAAAGACTGGCCCCAACCCACCCACATACACAAGTTATATACCAACACGTCCACACACGCAATATACATGCCTATACATCCAATTGTATATTATAGTATAAATATATATATATATATAATATAAATAAAAAATAAAATATATATATAATTTTTTCTTTTTTCCTTTGTCGCTATATAAATATAGATATATATATATATATATATATAGATATAGATATATATAATATATAAATATAAATATATATATATATATACACCATGTATATAATACATACGTCTTCAACTTATTCATTCTACCAATAGCCATCTCGCCACATATGAAATACCAACACCCTCACCCCTCATATGCGCGAGGTAGTGCTAGGAAAAGACAACAAAGCCACGTGCCGTTCACAACTTCAGTCCTCTAACTGTCATGTAATAATAAACCGAAACCACAGCTCCCCGTCCCATCCAGCCCAATAGAACTTTTTATGGTTTACCCCAGACGCTTCATATGCCCCGGCTCATCCATTGACCAGCACGTTCGACCCGGTATACCACATCGTTCCAGTTCCTCTACCCTGCACGCCTTTCACCCTCCCTCATGTTTAGGACCCGATCACTCAATTTTTTTTCACTCCCATCTTTTCCCATCTCAATAAGGACCTCCCACTTCTCCTCGTTTCCTCCACCTCTGGACATATATTCCTCTTGGTCAATCTTTCTCACTCCATTCTCTCCATCTGACCAAACAACACCAACATCCCTCTTCTGCACTCTGACAACACTCTTTTTATTACTACTCATATCTCTTACCCCGTATTACTTACTACGATCAAACCATCTCACACCATATATTGTCCTCCAAACATCACATTCAACACAACCACCAGCTACGCATAACTATCCATAGCCCGCCTCCGCAATCCATATAACATTGCTGGAACCACTATTCCTTAAAACATTACCCATTTTTTTGCTTTCCGAGATAATATTCTCGACTTCCACACATTCTCAACGCTCCCAGAACTTTCACCCCTCCCGCACCCAATATTCACTCCCTTCCATGGTTCTATCCGCTGCCCAAACCACTCCAATATACTAGAACACTTTCACTCCTCCAGCTTTTCCTCTACCATTCAAACCTACCTCCCAATTTGACTTGTCCCTCAACCTACTGTACGTAATAACCATCCTTTTATTCTCTTTGCTTTCAGCTTTTCATCTTTCACACCTTTACCACACTCAATAACATACTTCTTCAGTTTCTCACACGAATCAGCCACAGCGCTGTATCATCGGCAAACACAACTGACACACTACCCAAGCTCTCTCATCCACTACAGACTACATACTTGCCCCTCTTTTCCAAAACTCCTTGCATTTCCGCTCCCTAACACCCCCAACCATAAACCAAATTACAAAACAATGAAGACAACACACACCCCTGCCCGAAAACCTACATCCACTAAGAACCAATCACTTTGCTCTCTTCCTTACATGTACACATACCTTACATCCTCGATAAAAAAAATTTTACTCTTCTTACACTGCCCTCCCACACCAATCATAATCTTAATACCTTCCACAGAGCATCTCTATCAACTCTATCATATGGTCTTCTCCAGATTCCATAAATCTATATACAAATCAATTCTTTTCTAGGTATTTCTCTCATACATCTTCAAAACAAACACCGATTTCAAGCATCACTAACCACTTCTGAGACCACCCTGCGCTTCCAAACCTGATGCTCTGTACATGCCCTTCACGCTCTGAATCAATACCTCGTCATATAATTTCCCAGGAATATCTCAAAAAACTATACTTATAATTTGAGGATCACTCTTAATCCCTTTGCCTTTGTAAAAAGGCACCATGGAAGCATTCCGCCAATCTCAGTCACCTCATAATGGATCATACATACATGAAATACCTTACCAACCAGTCAACAAAACATCACCCCTATTTTAATAAATTCCACTGCAAACCATCCAAACCCGCGGCCTTGCGGTTTTCATCTTCCCCAAAGCTTTTATTACCTCCTCTCTGTTTACCAAATCATTTTCCCTAACCCTCTCAATTTGCACACACCTCGACCATAGCACCCTATATCTGCCACTCCTATCAACAAACACATTCAACAAACCTTCAATATACTCACTCCTTCTCCTTCTCACATCACGCACTACTTGTTTTCACCTCTCCATTATCCCCCTTCAGTGAAGTTCCTATTGTTCCCTTGTCTTACGCACTTTTCTTTACCACCTTGGAAAACATCTTTTTAACCTCCCTAAGATTTAATGATACTCTTTCCACCCCCACTCTCAATTACCCAATTTTTTCACCTCTCTACTCTCTCTCTCCTCTCTCTCTCTCCTCTCTCTCTCTCTCTCCTCTCTTCTCTCTCTCTCTCTCTCTCCTCTCACTCTCTCTCTCTCTCTCTCTCTCTCTCTCTCTCTCTCTAATATATATATATATATATATATAATATATATATATATATATATATTTATTTCGTACTATCGCCATTTCCCGCGTTAGCGAGGTGGCGTTTAACAACAAGGACAGGTTTTTAGGGAATATCCTCACCTGTCCCCCTTCTCAGTTCCATCTTTGGAATATTGAAAAAAAAATGAGAGGGGAGATTTCCAGCCACCCGCTTCCCTCCCCTTTTATCGCCTTCTACGACACTCAGGGAATACGTAGGAAGTAATCTTTCTCCCCCATCCCCAGGGATATATATAATATATATAATGAAATATATAATAATATATATATATATAAATATAAAAATATATAATATATATATATAAATATTATATATAATAAATAAAAATAATATAAATAATATATCTAAATACATATATATGGGCTATTGAAAGAGTTGACGCAGGAGGGTGAATGTGCTGGAAATGAGATTTTTGAGGACAACAAGCGGCGTGAGTATATATATATATATATATATATAAATATATATATATAAATATATAAATGTTTTTTTTTTTATATTAAATTTGCTTTGTCGCTGTCTCCCGCGGTTGCGAGGATAGCGCAAGGAAACAGACGAAAGAAATGGCCAACCCACCACATACACATGTATAAACATACACGTCCACACACGCAAAAAAACATACCTAAACTTCTCAATGTACACATATATATACACACACAGACATATGCAATTATACACATGTAACATAATTTCATACTGTCAGCCTTAATTCATTCCTATCGCCACTCGCCAAACATGGAATAACATCCACCTTCCCCCTCATGTGTGCAAGGACGCAGGAAAAGACAACAAAGCCCCATTCGTTCGCACTCAGTTTTCTAGTTGTCATGTATTAATGCCCGAAACCACAGCTCCCTTCACATCCAGGCCCCACACAACTTTCATGGTTTTACCCAACGCTTCACAAGACCTGAAATCAATCCCCTATACAGCACTGTCGACCCCGGTATACACCTCGATCCAATACACTCAAATTCCTTGCCCCCATACACCCTCCTGCATGTTCAGGCCCCGAACAAACAAAAACCTTTTTCACATCCATCTTTCCACCTCCAATTTGGTTCCCACTTCCTCCTCGTTCCCTTCACCTCCGACACATATAACCCATTAGGTCAATCTTTCCTCACTCATTCTCCTCCAAGTGACCAAACCTTTCAAAACACCCCTTCAGCTCTCTCAACCTGCTCTTTTTATTTCCCACGCATACTCTTTCCCTTACATAACTTACTCGATCAACACCACCACATACCACATATTGTTCCCCTTAAACATCTCATTTCTAGCAACATCCACCCCCTGCCGCACAACGCTATCCCATAGCCCACGCCTTGCAACCATACAACCCATTGTAGGAACCACTATTCCTTCAAACATACTCATTTTTGATTCCGAGATAATGTTCTCGACTTCCACACATTCTTCAAGGCTCCCAGGATTTTTCGCCCCTCCCCCACCCTATGATTCACTTCCGCTTCCATTCTTCCATCCACTGCCAGATCCACTCCCAAATATCCTAAAACACTTTACTTCCTCCAGTTTATTCTCCATTCAAACTACCTCCCAATTGACTTGACCCTCAACCCTACTGTACCTAGTAAACCTTGCTCTTATTCACATTTACTCATAACTTTTATATATATATATAAAATATATATATATATATATAATATATATATATATATATATATATATATATATATATAATATGCATACGTATATAAAAACCTGGATAATACACTCCCCTCCTTGTATTCTAACTTTTCCAAAAGGGAAAAGCAAGAAGAAGCGTTGCGTGGAGGTTCATTCTCCTCGCAGGCTCAGATTGCGGTGTCTGTTAATGTTGTGTGGTATGTAACCAAGACGAGAGAAAAAAGAGAGACGGTTAAGTAAGTTTGAAGAAACGAACCTGATGTTTTGGCAATGAGTGAAACGAAGCTCAAGTATCGGGGAAGAGTGGTTTGGCGTGTCTTAGAGGTAAATCAGGTTAGAGAGAGACAAAGAACAAGGAAGGAGTAGGACTACTCCTGAAACAGGAGTGGTGGGAGTATTTGATAGAGAGTAAGAAAATAGATTTTAGATTGATATGGTATAACTGAAAGTGGGATGGAGAAAGATGGGTAATATTGTGCATATGGCCTCCTGGGCATCAGAAGAAAAGATCAGAGAGGCAAGTTTTTGGGAGCAGCTGAGTGAGTGTCCTTAGTACTTTTTGATGCACGAGACCCTGTTATAGTGGATTGTACTGGTGACTGGAGAATACCTGGGTTTTTAAAAGAGCGATATACATAATAACGTATGTAAGTAGGAGAGATGGCCAGAGAGCGTTATTGGATGACGTGTTAATTGATAAGGCGTCGAAAGAGAGACTTTTGATGTTAATGTGGCTGAAATGTGCAACGGCGGGATCCTGATTAATTATCTTGTGGATGCGAAGGTGAAGATTTTAGGAGGTTTTTCAAAAAAGAAGAGAGAATGTTTTGGTGTGAAGAGAGTCGTTGAGAGAAAGTAGCATGGAAGGAGACTTGTGTGATGAAGTACCAGAGATAATATGTACAGAATGGAAAAAGGAGAAGACAAAGGAATAATGGGAGTGGGGGAGAAATGGTATGTAATATAGGACAGCAGTGATGGTTTGCGAGCAAAAGATGATTGAGGCCCATGAGAAGCGTGGGAGGTGGCAGATTAGAAAGGGTAGTGATGGTAGATAAGAATAAGATTGTTAGTGAAAAAGAAGAGAGAGATATTTGGGCGATTTTTCCAGGGAAATAATTCAAGTGACGAGTTGTATAAAAAAAAAGAGGGAAAGAGGTCAAGAGAAAAATTCAAGAGGTGAAAATGAGGCAAATGAAGTTGGGTTGAAGAGAGTATCTTAAATTTTAGGGAGGATAAAAAGATTTTTAGAAGGAGGTAAAATAAAGTGCGCAGACAAGGGAATCAATAAGAACTTCAGTGAAGGGGCGATTGGGGAGTGATAACAAGTAGTGTTTGAATGTGAGAAAATGAAAGTGAGTACTTTTGAAGGTTTGTTGAATGCGTTTGATTTTAGAGTGGCAGATATGGGGTATTTTGGTCGAGGTGGTATGCAAAGTGAGATGTTAGGAAGAAGCTTAGGTAAACTCAGAGAAGAGGAAGTAAAAGCTTGTGCGGAAGATGAAACTTGCAATGCGGCGGTTTAGATGGTATAGCAGAGGAATCTAATAAATAAGGCGGACTATATTGTTGACGGTTTGATAAGGTTATATTGATGGTATTATGACTCTGTTTGAGGTGCCTGGGATTGGCGGAATTTGCAAAGTGCCATGTACAAATCAAAGGGGAATAAAAGTTGCCTGCACAAATACAGAGGTGATTATATTGTTGAATCTCCAGGAAATGATGTGGGAGGGTATTGATGAGAGGGTGAATGCATGGTACAGAGCAATCATATATGGGGAAGAGCAAGTGGTTTCTGAAGCGTAGAGATGTGTGGATCAGGTGTTTTGCTTGAAGAATGAATGTGAAAGAAATACATAGAAACGCAAATCAATCTGTATGGTACATTTATGGATCTGGAGAATGCATCTGAATAAGAGCTTGATGAGATGCTCGTGTAAGGTATTAAGAATATAAGGTGTGGTAGGCAAGTTGCTAGAAGCAGTGAAAAGTTTTTTAATCGAGGATGAAAAGCATGTGTACGTGTAGGATGAGAGGAAAGTGATTGGCACTCAGAAACATGTAGTTTTCGGGCAGG
Organism: Panulirus ornatus; assembly: GCF_036320965.1. Taxonomy (NCBI): domain Eukaryota; kingdom Metazoa; phylum Arthropoda; class Malacostraca; order Decapoda; family Palinuridae; genus Panulirus; species Panulirus ornatus. Next base: position 46,219,548 of record NC_092225.1, on the reverse strand, counting down.
GGGGTGTGATTCTCCATGGTTGTTATTTGTTTATGGATTGGGATCGTTAGGGAGTGAATGCAAGAGTTTTGGGGGAATCAGGAATCAAGTATGCAGACCTGTTGTGGATAAAGAGCTTGGGAAGTGAGTCGTTGTTGTTCGCTGATGAGACAGCGCTGGTGGCTGATGACGTTTTGAGAAATTGCGAAGCAGGTGACTGCGTCTGTAAAGTGTGTGAAAGAGGAAAACTGACAGTAAATGTGAATAAAGGCATGGTATTTGGTACAGTAGGGATGAGTGACAAGTCAATTTGGTAGAAAGTTTGAAAGGAGAAAAATGTGGAGAAGTAAAGTGTTTTCTAAATTCTGGGAGTAGATTGGGGAGCAGATTGGGGGGAACCATGATGCGGAAGTGAACATAGGGTGGGGGAGGGGCGAAAGTTTCTGGGCGCACTGGAGAATTGTGTGGAAGTCGAGAACATTATCTCGAAAGCAAATAGAGGTATGTTTGAAGAATAGTGGTTCCAACAATGTTATATGTTTGCGAGGGGGCGTGGGCTATAGATAGAGTTGTGCGAGGAGGTGGAGGTACTTGAAATGAGATGTTTGAGGAACATATGATGTGTGAGGTGGTTTGATCGAGTAAGTAATAATAGGGTAAGAATAGATTTGTGTAATAACCTGACTGGTTGCGAGAGCAGAAGGAGGGTGTTTTGAAATCGTCTGGTCACATGTGAGAGAATGAGCGAGGAAAGATTGACGTAGAGGATATAAGTTCAAGGTTGAGGGAACGAGGAGAAGTGGGAGAAACCAAATCGTAGGTGGAAAGATGGAGTGAAAAAAGGATTTTGAGTGATTATCCGGCGGGGCCTGAACAGGCAGGAGAGTGAAAGGTGTGCAAGGAATAGAGTGAATTGGAAACGATGTGGTATAATACCGGGGTCGACGTACTGTCCAATGTATTGAACCAGTGCATATGAAGCGTCAGGAGTAAACCATGGAAATATCTATGGGGCCCTGGAGAATGTGGAAAGAGAGCTGTGGTTTTGGTGTCATAATTTACATGACAGCTAAACTGAGGAGGAACGAATGTGGCCGTTTGTAGTCTTCTTTCCTAACGTTACCTCGCACACATGAGGGGGGAGAAGTTTTTTATTTCATGTGTGGGCGGGGTGGCGATAGAAACACAAATAAAGGCAGACCAGATGAATTATGTACAGTTATAGTTGTAATATATGTAAAAGCTGAGATGTATAGGTACGTTAAATTTGCGTGTGTGGACGTTTATGTGGGTGGGTGAGCCATTCTTTCTTCTATTTCCTTGCGCTAACCCTCGCAAACGAGGGAGACAGAGACCAAGCAAAATATATTTTTATCTCATATTTCTTATTATACTTTTGTTTCTGTCTCCGCCGTTTGCGAGGAAGCGACAAGAAACAGACGAAATGAAATGGCCCAACCCCCCCCCCAAACACATGTATATGCATACGTCCACACAACGCAAATACACATACCTACACAGCTATTCCATGGTTTTACCCCAGACGCTTCACATGCCTGATTCAATCCACTGACAGCACGTCAACCCCGGAATACCACATCGCTCCAATTCACTCTATTCCTTGCCCTCCTTCACCCTCCTGCATGTTCAGCCCCGATCACGACAAAATCTTTTTCACTCCATCTTTCCCACCTCCAATTTGGTCTCCCTCTTCTCCTCGTTCCCTCCCACCTCCGACACATATAAATCCTCTTGGTCAATCTTTCCTCACTCATTCTCTCCATGTGCCCAACCAATTCAAAACACCCTTTCTGCTCTCTCAACACGCTCTTTTATTTCCACACATCTCTCTTACCCTTACGTTACACACTCGATCAAACCACCTCACACACCATGTCCTCAAACATCTCATTTCCAGCACATCCATCCTCCTGCGCACAACTCTATCCATAGCCCACACCAACAAAATAGAAATAATATATATATATATATACAAAATATACGAATAAGTGCATATGAACGCGCACCCTTCATATAACATTACAAACCTCCCAACAGCAGCCAGGATCGTAACCTGGACCCAGTGCAAGAGGCATGGCATTCTAACCGCTAAGGCTATGGACTGAAATTATAGGAAACAACTATTCGAGAAATACTGAGTACTCTAATATCCCTTCGTCTCACAATGTGAGCAACGGGTTATCCCTATACGATTGTTTTCCGAACAGACGCACATAGCCACTGATAGCGTTTTACCGAAACCTAACTGTACAACGCGGAGTATATGAATGCAGTCCATACCGACCGGTAGCATGCTGACTCTTGCACAGGGGTCCCAGTTCGATCCTGGCTGTTGGAGGTTTGTATGTTTCTATGAAGGTGCGCATTCATAAGCCTTTTTATCGAATTTAAACGTTCATATGCACTGTTTTCGAGTGACTCAGTATTTTCGAATAGTTTGTTTTCCTATTATACAGTCCCATAGCCGAGCGGTTAGCATGCCTGCTCTTGCACAGGGTCCTCAGGTTATCGATCCTGGCTGTTTGAGGTTTGTATGATATAATATATATATATATAGATAGTATATATATGTATATATATATATAATATATCATATGTATATATAGAAGAGTGGGATGTGGGTTGATTAGAAGGGTAGTGAGCGGTGGGATAAAGAAGTAAGAGTATTAGTGAAAGAAAAGAGAAGGCAATTTGGACGATTTTGCAGGGAAAAAATGAAAGTGAGTGGGAGATGTAATAAAAGAAAGAGACAGGAGGTCAAGAGAAAGGTGCAAGAGGTGAAAAAGAGGGCAAATGTAGAGTTGGTGGAGAGAGTGTCATTAAATTTTAGGGAGAATAAAAAGAGTTATCTGGAAGGAGGTAAATAAAGTGCGTAAGACAGGATGCAAATGGGAACTTCAGTGAAGGGTGCAAATGGGGAGGTGATAACAAGTAGTGGTGAATGTGAGAAGGAGATGGAGTGAGTATTTTGAAGGTTTGTTGAATGTGTTTGATGACAGAGTGTCAATAAAGGGTGTTTTGGTCGAGGTGGTGTGAGCAAAGTGAGAGGGTAGGGAAAATGAGTTGGTAAAACAGAGAAGAGTATAAAAGCTTGCGGGAAGATGAAAGCGGCAAAGCAGCAGGTTTGGATGGTATTTTGTAGTGGAATTTATTAAAAAAGGGGGTACAGTATTGTAGACTGTTGGTAAGGTATTTAATGTAAGATATGACTCATGTGAGGTGCCTGAGGGATTGGCGGAATTGCGTGCCATAGTGCTATTGTACAAAGGCAAAAGGGATACGAGTGAGTGCTCAAATTACAGAGGTATAAGTTTTGTTGAGTATTCCTGGTAAATTATATGGGAGGATATTGATGAGAAGGGTGAAGGCATGTAAAGAGCATCAGATTGGGGAAGAGCAGCTGTGGTTTCAGAAGTGGTAGAGGATTGTGGATCAGGTGTATTTGCTTTGAAGAATGTAGTGAGAAATTACATAAAAAGCAAATGGATATGTATGTAGCATTTATGGATCTGGATAAGGCATATGATATAGTGATAGAGATGCTCAGATGGAAAGGTATTAAGAATATATGGTGTGGGAGGCAAGTTGTTAGAAAAAAGTGAAAAGTTTTTGAATCGAGGATGTAAGGAAAAATGTGTACGTGTAAGAAGAGAGGAAAGTGATATGGTTCTCAGAGGAATGTAAGGTTTGCGGCAGGGGTGTGTGATGTCTACCATGTGTTTAAATTTGTTTATGAATGGGGTTGTTAGGGATGTGAATGCACAGAGTTTTGGAAGGGGGGCAAGTAATGAAAGTCTGTTGGGGATGAGAGAGCTTTGAAAGCTGAGTCAGTTGTTTTCGCTGATGATACAGCGCTGGGTGGCTGATTACATGTGAAGAAACTGATGAAGCTGGTGACTGAGTCTGGTAAAAGTTTGTGAAAGAAGAAAGTTAAGAGAAATGTGAAAAGAGCAAGGTTATAGTGTCAGTAGGTTGAGGGTCAAGTCAATTGGGAGGAAAGTTTGAAATGGAGAAAAACTGGGAGGAAGTGAAGTGTTTAGATATCGTGAGTGGCTCTGGCATCGATGGAACCATGAAAGCGGAATTTGGATCAAAGGCGTGGGGGGGAAGTGGGGCGAAAATCTGTTGAGCCTTGAAGAATGTGGTGGAAGTCGAGAACATAATCTCGGAAAGCAAAAATGGGTATGTATTGAAGTATAGTGGGAATCCAACCAAATGTGTATGGTTGCGAGGCTTGGGCTATTGATAAGAGTTATGGCGCAGGAGGATGGATGTGCTGGAAATGAATGTTATTGAGGACAATGTTGTGGTGTTAGGTGGTTTGATCGAGTCAAGTAACGAAGGTAAGAGAGATGTTGGAAATAAAAAGAGCGTGGTGAGAGAACAGAAGAGGGTGTTTTGAAATGTACGGCATATGGAGAGAATGAGTGGGGAAAGATTGAACCAAGAGGATATATGTGTCGGAGGGGAGGGAACGAGGGAGAATAGGGAGACCAAATTGGAGGTGGAAAGAATGGAGGAAAAAGATTTTGGGGTGTGAATCGAGATTCCTGAACATGCAGGAGGGGTGAAAAGGAGGTGGCAAAGGAATAGGTGAAATTGGAGCGGATTGTTGTATATCCAAGGGGTTGAGTTGACAGGGGGCTGTCAGTGGATAGAAATCAAAGGCCAAATGTGAGGCGTGACTGTGGTAAACCATAGGATAGCTGTGTAGGAATGTAAATATAAAACTATATATATATAATATATAATCTATATATATATATATATAACTATATATATATATATAATAAAATAAATATATATAAATATATATATATATATTATAAAATATATAGTACAATATCTATAAATATATAAATAAATTTATATATATATATATATATATATATACATAAATATAAATATACATATATATATATATATATATATATATATATATAATATATATATAAATATATATTCATAAAAATAATATAAAAATATAATAATATATATAATATATATATATATAAATATAAATATTATAATTATTAATTATTATTTATTATTAACAATTATATACTTTGTCGTTTGTCTCCCGCGTTGCGAGGTAGCGCAAAGGAAACAGACGAAAGAAAATGGCCCAACCCCCCCCCATACACATTATATGCATACGTCCACTCTCATCACGCAAATATACATACCTACAACAGCTTTCCATGGTTTTACCCCCAGACGCTTCACTTGGACTTGATACAATCCACTGACCAGTACGTCAACCCCGGTATACCACATCGCTCAATCACTCTATTCTTGCCTCTCCTTGCAGAAAAAACCCCCCTCCTGCATGTTTCAGGCCCGATCACACAAAATCTTTTTCACTCCTCTTTCACCCCCAATTTGGTCTCCCTCTTCTCCTCGTTTCCTCCACCTCCGACAATATATCCTCTTGTCAATCTTTCCATCACTCATTCTCTCCATGTGCCCAAACCACTTCAAAACACCCTCCTTCTGCTCTCTCAACCAAGCTCTTTTTATTTCCACACATCTACTACCCTACGTTACTCCACACCGATCAAACCACCTCACACACAACATTGTCCTCAAACACTCATTTCCAGCACATCCATCCTCCGCGCACAACCTCTATCCATAGTCCACGCCCCTCGCACCATACAACATTGTTGGAACCACTATTCGTCAAACATAACCCATTTTTGAATTCCGAAGATTAATGTTTCTCGACTCCACACATTCTTCAAGGCCGCCCAGAATTTCGCCCCCTCCCCCCCCTAATGCTCCCACTTCCGCTTCCATGGTTCCATCCGCTGCCAGATCCACTCCCAATATCTAAAACACTTTCACTGCCTCATTTTTTTCTCCATTCAAACCTCACCTCCAATTGACTTGACCTCAACCTACTGTACCCTAATAACCTTGCTCTAACACATTTACTCTTGAACTTTCTTCTTCCACACACTTTCCAAACTCATGCACCAGCTTCTGCAGGTTTCTCACATGAATCCGCCACCAGCGCTAAATCCTCACGAACACAACTGACTCACTTCCCAAGCTCTCTCATCCCCAACAGACTTCATAACTTCCCCTCTTTCCAAAACTCTTTGCATTTACCTCCCTAACAACCCCATCCATAAACAAATTAAACAACCATGGCGACATCACACACCCCTGCCGCAAACTACATTCACGAGAACCAATCGACTTCCTCTCTTCCTACACGTACACATGCCTTACTCCTCGATAAAAAACATTTTCACTGCTTCTAACAACATTCCTTCCTCCCATCTCATATATTCTTATTACCTCTTCCACAGAGCATCTCTATCACAACTCTATCATATGCCTTCCCAACCAATCAAATGCACAAACAAATCATTTTGCATTTCTAAGTATTTCTCACATACATTCTTCAAAGCAAACACCTGATCCACACATCCGCTACCACTTCTGAAACCACACTGCTCTACCCCATCAGATGCTTCAGTACATGCTTCATATATTATATATATATATATAATATATATATAAAATAATATAATATATAGAATATATATAATATGATATATATATTTATATATTTAAATATAATATATATATATATATATATATATAATAAATATATATATATATAAACATATATATTTATCATATACTATAAATATAATATAAAAATATAAATATATAAATAAAATATAAATATATATTATATCCTGTCTCAAACAGTTTCCTTGCACCACCAAACATACGTTCCTTATCTTAACCACAATTATATATTTGTAATTGATAAAGCTCATACTCAGAAACCATAGTCACATATCACACGGCCGTTCCACACCTTACACCATCCCCGTCTTTCATCTTTTCCGGCTAATGGATCGGATAGATATTTCGCCCCGACCCTGAATGTTATATATTGTTGAGGACGACTCTGGTTTCTTGCATCGTCTTTCAGACTTTAGATCCTGATACCTAGCAAGGCAAAAGAAATTCAATTACTCTTTCTTCTACGTCATCAGCTGCGGCAAGTTTGATATTCTTGGTATAATGTGACATTGGCATCATATATATATTATCTTTAATATCATGTCTCCTACCATCTCCTACACTTCCTGTACCTCTTACCAACTGCTACACCTTCTCGCTCCCTACCGTTTGGTCCACTTCGTACTATTTCCTGTACATCTGTTCCCTTCTGCCTTCCGGAGCCGATATTCTATCAGTGGGCTGAACCCCATTTGGAGAGGGGGGATATGAAAATAAACCATGGATTGGTCTATAGGCCTAGCAGTAATGGTGGGCAATAGTTGCGTGTCATATACATGACAATAATAGATTGAATGTTTGCCGTATGAGGTACTGTTTGATTCTTCCTGAGTTGCTTCGCTAAGCCTGGAGAGATAGCCTTATCATGACTTTTTTATCTTTTGGCGCCTGCTACCCATATTCTAAGCTCTTGTATCAGAGATTTTTTCCTAAATTTACCTTTGACATGTGATTTGCTTCTACCCGGTATATCACAACCACTTGAACCAAAAGTAAGATTTTTTTAGGTCTGTAACTCTTGCAAATGACACCCGTACCAAGTTTATACCCAGCGGACCCGAGTTATGATTACGTGCGTCATGTCAGCTCCACTTAACAGGTTGAGCCAGTATGAACGGGCCGTCACGTCTGAAGTATATTGGTTATGGCGCGTATGAGGACATTTCTAACTCTTTCATTATCAAATAACTGGTTACAGTGACGTATTGTGTCTCTAAGGAATATGTAGTTACTATGACCAAGAAAGAAGCTATGCTCGACCCTTGATAACTAGGAAACAAGACATACCCTCTAGATGCTGGTTGTTTTTTTTGATGGACTGCCACCCGATATGTGTGGGTCCTGGTCTTGGCGAAATTCCCTGGGCCAGTATTCAGTATAATAAGAAGTCATTGTGGTGAAAACCTTACGCTCGGCCAAGGGTATGAGATAGCAATACATGCCTTAAACCCTGACTTTTCATTATCATAACCAGCAACATAGGGGAAATTTTTCATGAGTTTCCTCCGCCTTCTGTTGTTGATGTTCCATTGTTCAAAATGGGGCAGATGATTGGTCTTCAGTATTTCTTGACCAACATTAAAGACAATTGGTTATTCATTTCCCGATTGAAAGTGCCTAATAATGATGTCCCCAAGCACTGCGGTTAGGTAACAATAATGATAATATTTCTCAGTCGTTCATAAAAAGGACCAAAAGAAAAATTAGAAACAGTTTCCAAAGTCGTGTAAAAGAGAGTAAAGTTTGAATAACTAGATCCTCCATGAACTGAAGAGTAATCCAACTTGTCCCTTGTTGTCTTTGATTCGAATCTCATAATGGATAATTTCATATCTTACTTTTTTTGACTCCTTCCTCCGTTTGGTTATTGTCTTCTGACTGCTCAGAGCAGCTTCACTAAACTTTTAATAGTCCAAATGAACTAATGTCAAAGGAATCTCGCTCTTATTAAAATAGATCCTTCCCTGCTTATCATAACTCAGACCTTATCATTCCGTCGTATTTTCAAGTCATCCAATAAGTTCCTTCTTCTGTTTTGAGCCCAATCAAATATTTGCTTCATAACCTGGTTAGAGCCACCAATTCACGCGTTTCATGGTGGATTACTTTTTTTCACATCTATAGAGGCATGGTGACTTTCTATGTTATTCTTTTTCCATCCATTACTCCCATAATGAGACGAAAATTCTCACGTCTATTGCTGGGATACTTAATCTTCAAATTCTACGTCAATGTCAATGTCATCAGTAATCCCATGCAAAAACATGGTCCTAATGTTGCTCTATAAAGCTATATTCAACTTTCTGCAATGTGCTCATATTCTCATTAATGTGTATTTGACTTATAAGTGGTCCACATATTCCACTTTACTGTCAGTCCCTTCATTACTGAATATCACTCTTTATGGATGACTGAAAAATCTTTTGCTATTATCATGATGCGTCCATTAATAGCGTCTCCCCTCTTGAATGGCCTGCCAAACTATCATACATTTTTATTCTTTTACAAATGGAACATTTTCACCTGTAGTTTCTGTAATCTTCCGATACATGCATCATAAACTCAAGCACCTTCACGAATGTCCTGCTACAAGACATTCGTAAAAAATATTCAGTTTCTTTCCCTGCCGACTGCCTTTGTCAACCTTTATTCAACCAATGTATTGATGGAACGGTGCAGGAGATAAACACATTTTTCCTCCATACACGGATTCCTATTCAGCCACACAGCTTCACAGACAGAGGTGAAGTTATTTTTGTGGCTGCCTTCAACAGTTTTATTTGACATCAATATCAACACGTTTCATAAGATGTCCCAAGGTATCCCCCAACAAAAACCATTTCCAGGTCATTGAATCTATACTATACGAATTCTCTGTTTTCAAATACATTTTAAGTAGCCAATAACTGGACAGTACCGCTTCTCTTACCGCCAAATCTTGCACAATTTCCGAAGTCTGTGCCCATAATTTACGAAAACAGTGAAGCAGGGAAAGAATCTGTTAGTTTGTCAGTAATCGTTATATTACGAGCATTTATCTCTGGAGATTAAAGACACGACGTCTCAATGTGTCATTCTTTTCTTCCTTAGTGTGACTAGGCGTCTTGTATTTGTCCATTCGTCAACTTTCTATTTTTACACAATGTGTGAGTGATGATGACCTTGACCTCAGCAGCATTATCATTAAACCTACCTGACCTATCTTGTATTTCTACAAAATGCTCGTGGCTATGAACTTAGCCAGTTTTTTTTTTTTTAATCATATATGCCTATGTTGCTGAGTAGCCTGACTTTATTTAGTAATGATGGTGTTGGTAAATTGGGTTATGTTTGTCCTATATATTACAGCAGTTACTTGTTAGTAACCTTGGCCGGCCAGCTCGACAGTTCAGTGTACAGTAGTACGTCTGCTGGGAACTAGTTCAGCGTGTCATAATGATTCATGCACATTAACGATCAGTTTATGATACTAAAGGCTAATGGCATGATTCTTGCCAAGCCCTATCCACTGTGTAGGTGATAGTATGCCATCATACTGTATTGCTGGAATGGATGACTTTGCCAGCAGTCATTAAACAGGAGCGCTCATGCTAGTAACCTGGGTCGTGTATGTTGTTTTTCAGAAATGCTCGAGTTGATGACCTTCGACGTCATTTTTACAATATGCCGTACAGCTGCCCTGGGCCATATATTAACATAGTGATGATCGTACTGATGAAGGTGTCATGCCTCATAATTGTAATGTTTTTTCTTTGTTAATTTCAACCATATGTTATCATCAGTAAAAATCGGGTGATGACCATATCCATAGTGTTATCATACAAAAAGTTATTTGTTCTGGGGAACCTAACAGCATATTGGTTATATGGTAATTTTCACCACCTCGTCCCGTTCACTGTCTGTGCATCATACTGCAATATTCGAGATGAAGATGTTGGTCAACTCATACTGCAGTAGTTCCTTGTTTGCATCCCGTCCCACTGTGGCTAAATACATCTGAATTCAAAAAACAAGGACCACTGATTCCTAACGAAGCTGCTTGTGATGATGAAGAAAAGACAGTCAATCATTCAGAGTTAAGGAGTAGGAGACTTACAAACAGATTGTTAAGAGACATGTAAACATATCATATAACTAATTTGTAAAAATATTTGATCGCGAAATTTAATCAGTGTGGTGTTCAGACATAATTAATGATACTGCTGCTTACCGCCTACTCTGTAAATATTCACTATATATGACAATTCTGTTTTTTAAGAAATTACTTCCGCCTCATAGAGATAAAAACGTTTGCCAACGAGTTTATTATAGACAATAATACGAGAGATATCAACGAGTTCTTCCTTAAGTAACTCGTTAGGCCCAGCTTATCGAAATCTTAACGATCTAGAAATGCTTTCTATTAGACTACGTCTTAACCTTTCTCTTTTCTAAGCAAAATAAATTCAGTTCCTTATTTGGCTCTCATTGGTATGTTTCTCAGGCCAGATATCATCTTTATACTCACCTTTGCTTTCTCTCCTTTATGTCATAATCTTTCCTTCAAGTAAGAGTGACCAAAACTGAACATAAATAATTCCCAAATGGGAAGACATCATGAGTTGTAAAGAATGAGAATAACTTCCTGAGACTTACGTAATTCGAAATCCTATCTATGAATCCAGACATCTTGTATGCTTCTTTTTACTGCTTCCCTGCACACTTCACAATAGCCTTAGGTCACAAGAGATTATCACACCCAATACCTTTACACATATTATCTTTCGTAATTCCGCCAGAAAAATTACTTCATGCCTTGCCTCTTCATCTTATCACGATAATAGGGTTAAACCTTTTGCAATTATCAGTATTAGATTTCAGGTAGTCACGTATATTAACCCAGTCCTGTAGACATGCTGTATCCGGATTTGGGGAAGATACGGAAGTTCACTTCCGTTGTAATTTATATCCCAATCTGTTATCATCCCACGACTTTAGATGCTTACCATGTAGCCCATTATCAATAATGACTGATGCATATGAGAAAGAGATTCTGTCCCAAGATAGATTTCCTGTGGCCACGTCACTTTTTTATGTCTAGCTATATAAATGCATGACCAATAATCACTATGTCTGTTACGGCCATTCAGACCAATCCCCTAACATCGAAATACAAGCAGTCTATACCCTTTAACTTATTTTTTTAAAACTTTGTTGTAACCTTTGATGTGGAACTTTATCGGATACTTTTCGGAATCAAAATATATGAAATCAACTGCTTTAACTGTCACCAAAATGGGATTATTTCATATACGAAAACCAGCCAAGTTTTGTCAAACATGAGCAATATCGTCGAAATACAATCATGACTCGTTCATTAAGTGGTTGGTCCTCTAAATGGTTTACAGTCTTATCCCGAATATTGACATCCATGAGTTTTACCAACTACTAAGATATCCAGGCAATAATTCATTATCTTTTCCTTAATAGTCTGTGTCACACTGACGAATTTCAATTCCTCTGGAACATCCCCCGTAGCAAGCGACATTTTGAAAAAGTAGCCATGGCTTAACTGTCCTCATTTATCTCCATTTCAGTGTCCCTCGGATAACACCGTATCTGAGCCAGTCGTTTCAAATCAATTCTAACACCTTTCCAATGCGCTAATATCAGATCTTCATTTTCTATTTTCAATTTATTGCAAGACGTATTCCTCCTCTTAGCATGGTAAGTAAGCGTGTGAACATAAGTTGCATTTCTCAGTTAATAAAACAGGTTGAAAAAAAGAAAATGTAAATCTTGCCATGGCTTCGTTCTCTTGAACCAAGTCACCGTTACTGTAGTCCTAAGAGCCAGTTGATGGGTAATGACTCTCTTACGTCTGATACACTTGTGAAGTACATGAGGGCTCTTATTCTCTAAATTCAGCAACTATTTGCTATTTGCTATATTCAGCAACTTTTTAACTATTGCTGTGACCTCTCACTAACATTAACCCTTCAGCCTTCACTCATTCTCCTAACGTCTGAGATTATCCAAATTATCCCTCACACACCATCTCTCCTAACCTGTCCCAACTCTGGCAACTTTGATCATTCCTGCCTGAATCCCTCCCCACCATCTAGCTACTCCACATCCTTTCAAAGAACCTCTCTCTACTCCAACCATCGCATACCGGTTATGCCTATCCCTGTACTCATACATTCAGCACAAGATCCTCTTGAATTTCACTCAACTCTCCAGTCTGCCGCTTGCTCCTACTCTGCCACACTTGCTCTTAAGAAAACCCAAGAAAATCATTTTCAATCCGACCCAGTGACTTGGTAATCTTACTCTTCCTAACTGATACAGACTTTCATACTGAATGTATATCCCTTCTCTTACTGTTCTCCATCTGGTAGCAAACTGCTTACTTAATGATCTTCAGCCACACACCTAAAGTCGGTCATCTCCTAGTCCTTTATGTCCTTACCGGGGGGTGGTGTGGGGGGGCGTCTGCTATATACCTGTATGCTACCCCTCTTCCTTCCACTCTCCCTACAACACTTCATCCTACTGTATCCCCAGGAAGTGACTCCTCTTGCATACCCAGATGGATCCTCTAGCCTGGATAGTGGCGGGAGCTGAGCAAAAATTGATTACGTGAGCTGAGCGGAAAATGGATTTACGTGGTGCTCTTGCCTCACAAAAATTTAATACAAAGTTATAACCTTGGGAATTTATTTAGTTTTCCGTGTTATTTTAGGATTTTCTTTTATAGTGTCCATATGTTTGGAATTTTAGCGCTTAACTCAGTAAATCCTCTGGATATATCTCTCTCACAGTGAATACAGGGTGCAGTGTGTTGCTGAAGAGGATCAGCTTCACATAAGTCTCCAATGTTGCTTGTAGCCAGGATGCAACATGGCTACTATGGTAAGAGAGTATTAAGTATAAAAGGAAACTAGTATTTTCCCTCTCCTGTGTATTCTTGCATTCATCAATCACAATCCCCACTTTGTGGTTCATTAAAGTTCAATATAATTTCCCATACGAGTACATGCACATGGAAAAGGCAAACATTCTTTTGACTGAACTCACTGTAAATGACCCATTGGCAAAAACCGACCCCAATATGGAGAGCAGTTTGAGTACTTGCCATTGACGACACGCCAGCGAGGCGGAAGATAATCCTCTTCCTTCTTATAGGCATGTATGTTTTCAATAATAACTAAATTTCATGGAAATTCATAAGTTTAGATCAAAGATAAATTATGTTGTTGGTTGGAGTCGAATGTTTTATCTTACAGAAACCATAAAGGGAATTAAGACAAGATGAATCTTAAGTAAAAGACTCAGGATGATTATAGGATTTGGCAGCTTTTCATTCCAGTTAAGAATTACGTTCTACCCCTACTAAGTAGTCTTTTCAGCTCTGAAAAATGGAGGAAGTAGCAAAATTATTGAAGTCAGAAACAGACGCGTAAGTCAGGAAGTTATGTAAGCGAAAAGAATGGCAACATCAAAGTCCGTCACTGAACGTAATATATGAATTATTTGGCTGAAAATTAACTCTAGGCAGAATAAAATGGAACTAGAAAGAATGAACAAACACTAAGAAACACCAACAGCGATATAAAAAGCAGAAGTAGAGAAAGAGGAAGAACAGTTCACCATCAGCAACGATATACATGTAAAGATAAGATATCGAGTCACAGTGCAAGGAGAATATTAACGAAGAAATGAGTATTTACGGATCAACAAGCTTACATTAACCTGTAAAGCTTTTTGAATTATCTCAGACCAGTCATAATATTCCTTAAAATAGAATGATACATATGGTCAGGCAAGAAGAGAACGTTGCCAGAGTACCTCAGCTTTGGTGAAACATTTGCTGGTCAGCTGATGGAAAGACTGTATGAATAATGTAGTCTCAAAAGTGAGACTTTTCATATAATCACACTGCAGACAATAACAGAGGGATCAAGTCAATCTTCTTAATCAAGGAAGGCTCAAACAATAGCATGTACAACAGCAAATCATGAAGAAGACAACGAACTATACCTTACAAGCGCAGACACAAATTCGTAAAGATGTCACTCTGACACTATGAAAACGCACCACTGGTCGTCTATAATCTGTACTCTGAATGAGAAAAAGTGATCTTTTAAACCTTGTAGTGATTGAAGATACGAACGCCAAAGTGAGACTTAAGACTGGAATACAAGGAACTGTCTAGGACCTCGTGCTAATTGAGAGATAGTTAGTAAGGAAGCAATGAGACACGAACAAAATTGACATTGCCAGCTTGTCTCGTTGATATATGTATTTTATTTCCTAATAGAAACAATCGTCCATGATACATAATAGGAACAAAGGAATCAGCTAAAAATATTGATTTCCTCAATAAAAGTGACAACAAATTATCAGAACACAAAAGAGAAGAAGGTAGATTTGCAAACATGCTGGGCCTACTCTTGTCCAAAGGACCATTAGGTCGATAGTTATAAGTTATAAATTTGATGACTAAACCAGTAACCTCTTCAGATTCCAAGAGTAAACCAAGCTAAGTGTGAGATCCAGATGAAAGAAAATGAATCTATATTCGATAAATCTGTTCTCAGTCCATTGGAAATCAAACCAAGAAGGACATATACAATGGAATGAAGGGAAAGACATCGTTTGTGTAGAAAACATTTATACCACCCTACCTACAAAGAGAACTTTTTTTTATTAGACGTCACCAGATATAGAAACAAAATCGGATAAACACAATATATTCATGGGAGTAAAGACAAGTTCATAAAATATTCCGCTGAACGTTAAGGAAATGCAATGGTTCCTGCTTTAGAAATAAAGTAAGTATCAGAATAACTTCATACTTACAAAATAGGAAGTACGAAGTTATCTCAATGTATAAAGAATGATACTGAAGAGGGAGGGTCGGAGGTAGGAAACAGGTGATTGTATCAGGTGTCTAACTCAGGCGACTACAAACATGAGTGAAAGGTCTCATTTTAGCGATTGTTACTGTGGGAACATCAAATCATTACTTGTGGCCCTCGAGAGAATCGGAATAAGAGAATGAGAGCATAGAAAACTCTGAGCAGGAAATGACATAATACATAGTCCAATAAAGAAAACCCGTAGTTTAATGAAAGAAAATTTGCACAGACTGAGTTAAAATTCATGGGCTTAAAGCAGGAGAATCTAGTTCCAAAAAGGCATCGACAGCCTGCTTTTATGTTACAATACGAAAGCATTCAGATGATATTATATATTAATAATAATATATAAATATATATATATATAGAAAGATATATATAATATATATATATATATATATATATATTTTATTACTATTTTGCTTTGTCGCAGTCTCCCGCGTTAGCAAGGTAGCGTACGAGGAAACCGACGAAAGAATGGCCCAACCAACCTCATACACATGTAAAAAACATACACGTCCACACACGGAAATACACATACCTATACAACTCAATGTAACACATATATAAATATATATATATACAAACACAGACCATAACCATATATACACATGTACATAATTTCATACGTCTGCCTTTATTTGTTCCCCCACCACCTTCGCCCAACACATGAAATTAACAACCCCCAACCCCCCTCATGTGTGCGAGGTAGCGCTAGGAAGACACCAAAGGCTCCATCGTTCAACACATCATCACTAGCTGTCATGTAATAATGCACCGAAACCACAGCTCCCATTCCACATCCAGGCCCCCACACACTTTCCATGGTTAACCCCAGACGCTTTCACATGCCCTGGTTCAATCCATTGACAGCACGTCGACCCCGGTATCCACATCGTTTCCAATTCACTCTAATCCTTGTACGCCCTTTCACCCCCCTGCATGTTCAGCCCCCGATCACTCAAAATCTTTTCACGTCCATCCTTCCACCTCCAATTTTTCGTCTCCCCTTCACCTCCTTCCCTCCACCTCTGACACATATCCTCTTGACAATCTTTCCCTCACACATTCTCTCCATGTGACCCAAAACCATTTCAAAACACCCTCTTCTGCTTCTCTCCACCACGCTCTTTTTATTATTCACATATCTCTCTTACCTTAATTACTTACTTCGATCAACACCACCTCACTACAAATATTGTCCTTAAACATCTCAATTCCACAATATCAACCCTCCTGCGGACAACTCTTATCCATAGCCCACGCCTACGCAAACCATACAACATTGATGGAATCACTAATCCTTCCCAACATACCCATTTTTGTCTTTCCGAGATAATGTTCTCGACTTCCAAACTTCTTCAAACCTCCTAGAATATATATATAATATATAAAATATATATATATATAATATAATATATATATATATAAAGTACACCTGTACTGGAACGACAGTTCGTGTCCTGGCTTCCAACTATCTATTCATCTGTGAGAACCCGTGCCCGGAGGGTAATGAGCAATTGAGGTGCCTGGACTGTGGCCAAGAAATGTGGTCACCTCAGGACTGGTCCTCGCGTCCTCTCCCATGGAACTCCTTAATGTCATCTTTAAGTGTTTCGCAAGGAGCAAAGTCAGTTCTAACTTGGGCCCACCATGATGCTACTACGTTTGCGGAATCAAAACCATTGCAACACAAACCTCGCCAGGATGTTTTGTCCCGCAGTGTATCGAGACCAGACTCCCCAGAACTTTAAAGGGGAAGTAAATGTTTATAGTTGTTGTTACTGGAGTGATAGTTTTCATACATGGTGCTTGACAAGAAAATAGTGAAATGGGAACAAAAGAGCATAGACATTGAAGCTTATTGATACAAGGGGTTAATTGATGAGAACAACTATTGATGTTTGTGTAAACAAATTATACATATCCTTTTTCCATAGCCAGAGGTTGAACCATTAATGTGACCATTCATTTTTCCATTTCAATTTCAAGCTAGAAGTTTCAGTTTTCTAAATTGTTTCTACATTTTTCATAAGTATATATATGTAAGTGAGTATATATGTGCGTATGTGGTGAATGTTGTTGTGTGTATATATATATTATATATATATAATATAATATATATATAAATATTTATTATATATATATATATAATATATAATATATATATATATACATAAATATATAAATTGTATATATATATATATATATAAATAAATATATATATATATATATATATATATATAATATAAATATATATATAATATATATGTAAAAATTATATATAAATATATATATAAATATATATATTATATGTATAAATATATAAATATATATATAAATATATATATATTATTATATAATATATATATATAATATTATATATATATAATATTATTCCCAGGGGATAGGGGTGAAAGAATACTTCCCCAACCATTCCCTCGCGTGTCCGTAGAAAGCGACTAGAGGGGACGGAGCGGGGGCCCAGAAATCCTCCCCTCCTTGTACTTTTTTAACTTCTAAAATGGGAAACAGAAGAGCTGTGTAGGTAAGTATATTGCGTGTTTGACCGTATGTATATACATGTGTAATGGGGTGGGTTTGGGCCATTTTCTTTCGTCCTGTTTCCTGCGCTTACCTCGCAAACGCGGGAACAACGACAAAGCAAAAAAAGAAAAAAAAATATATATGTATAAATATATAATATATATATTATATATATATATATATGAACATAAATATAAATTAATATATATCATATATAATATATATATATATAAATAATATATATAATATATAGATATATATAGATATATATATATATATATAATATATATATGTATATATATATACGTACCATAATTATATGTATATATTATTATAATATTATATAAAATATATATATAATAAATATATATAATATATAAAATAATATATATATATATAAAATAATATTATAATGGCGGGGTGGGGCCAGAAATTCTGGGAGCGGGGGCCAGAAATCCTCCCATCCTTGTATTTTTTTAACTTCTAAAATGGAGGAAAACAGAAGAAGGCTTCACGCGGGGAGTGCTCATCCTCCTCGAAGGCTCAGATTGGGTACCCTAAATGTGCGTTGATGCAACCAAGATGTGAAAACAAGAGAGATAGGTAGTAAATGTTTGAGAAAAGGAACCTGGATGTTTTGCTCCTGAGTGAAACGAAGCTCAAGGGTAAAGGAGTTGTGGGGAGTATGTGATCAGAGTGTAAGAAAGTAAATTCTCGAATAAAAATGGTAAAACTGAAAGTTATGGAAGAGATGGGTGATTAATGGTGCATATGCACCTGGGCATAGAGCAAGAAAAGACATGAGAGGCCAAGTGATTTGGGAGCATCTGAATGAGGGTGTTAGTGGTTTTGATGCACGAGACCGGGTTAAAGTGGATGGTATTTTAATGCCAAATGTGAGTAATTGTCAGTTGAGGGAATAATTGAATACATGGGGGTTCATTGTTGTAAATGAAATGGTGAAGAGCATTGTAGATATTGTGCTGAAAAAAGGACTTGATGATTGGTGAATACCTGGATTTAAAAGCGAGATAAACATAAGTATACTTATGTAAGTAGAGAGATGGCCAGAAACGTTATTGGATTACGTTGTTAATTGACAGGCACGAGAAAGAGAGACTTTGGATGTTTAAAGTGCCTCAGAGGTGCAACTGGAGGATGTCTGATCATTATCTAGTGGATGCAAGGTGAATATTTGTATGGGTTATACAGAAAAGAAGAGTTAATGTTGGGGTGAAAGATGGTGGTGAGAGTAAGTTAGCTTGGGAAGGAGACTTGTGTGAGGAAGTACCAGAGCGACAGGAGACAGAATGGAAAAAGGTGGAACAATGACAGTAAGGGGAGTGGGGAGGAATGGATATAATTAGGGAATCATGATGTATTGCGCAAAAGATGCCTGTGGCAAGATAAGAGTGGGAGTGGGTAGATTATAATGGGTAGTGAGTGGTGGTATGAAGAAGTAAGAGTAATAGTGAAAGAGAAGAGAGAGTCATTGGACGATTTTTTTGCAGGGAAAAAATGCAATTGAGTGGGAGATGTATAAAAAGGAAAGTCAGGAGGTTCAAGGGGGGGGGGAAAAAGGTGCAAGAGGTGAAACAAAGGGCAAATAAGTTTGGGGTGAGAGAGTATCAGTTAAAATTTCAGGGAGAAGAAAAAATGTTCTGGAAAGGGGATAAATAAAGTGCGTAAGAAAAGGGAGCAAATGGAACTTCAGTGAAGGGGGGCAAAAGGGGGGGTGATAAAAAGTATTGGGGATTGAGAAAAGGGGGTGGAGTGAGTAAATTTTTAAGTTGTTAATGAAATTTTATGATAGAGTGGCAGATATAGGGGTTTTTTGGGCGAGGGGGGTGTAAAAATAGAGGGTTTTGGGAAAATGATTTGGTTAAAAAAGAAAAGAGGGAGTAAAACTTTGCGGAAGATGAAAGCCCGGGAAGGCAGCAGGTTTTGGGTGGTATTGCAGTGGAATTTTTTAAAAAAGGGGGGGACTGTATTGTTTTACTGGTTGGTAAAAGGGTTTTTTAATTTTAAAGTATGACTCGTTTTGGGTGCCCCCAGGGAAAGCGGAAAAGCTTCATATGCCCCTTTTACAAAGGCAAAGGGGGTAAAGAGTGAGTTCCCCAAATTACAAGGTATAAGGTTGGTTGAGTAATTCCTGGGAAAAATTTTATGGGGGGGGGTTTTATTGAGAGGGGGAACATGTAAAAGAGCATCAGATTGGGGGGAAAGCAGTGTGGGTTTTTAGAATGGTAGAGGAAGTGTGGGGTCGGTGTTTTTTATTTGAAGAATGTATGTAGAAATACTTAGAAAAGGCAAATGGAAATTTTAAAAAGGGAGCATTTTGGGTCTGGGAAAAGGGATAAGAAAAGAGTTTTAATTTTTGGGTGCTCTGTGGAAGTAAATTAAAAATATTTTGGTTTGGGGGGGCAATTGTTTTGAAGCAGGGAAAAATTTTTTTTCGAGGATGTTTAAAACATATTTCGTGTAGGAAGAGAGGAAAAAATTGGTTCTCATGAAATTTTGGTTTTTTCCCGGGAGGGGGGGTGATGTCTCCTGGTTTTTTTAAATTTTTTTTTTTGGATAGGGTTGTTAGGGAGGGGAAAGGGAAGGTTTTTTTAAAGAGGGGCAATATGAAGTCTGTTCGGGATTAGAGACTTTTTAAGTGAGTCAGTTTTTTTGTTCGCTGAAGATACAGCGCTGGTGGCTGATTTTGTGTGAAAACTGCAGAAACAGGTGACTGAGTTTTTTGTAAAGTGAGTTGAAAGAAGGAAAGTTAAGAGTAAATGTGAATAAGATCAAGGTTTATTAGTACAGTAGGGTTAGAGGTCAAAGACAATTGGGAAGTGAAGTTTTTGAATTGAGAAAAAACTGGAAGTAAGTGAAGTGATTTTAGATAATCTGGGAGTGTGATCTGGCAGCGGATGAACCATGGAAGCGGAAAGTGGATCATAGGGTGGGGGAGGGAGCGAAAAAACCTTGGACCTTGAAGATGTGTGGAAGTCGAAACATTATCTCGGAAAGCAAAAATGGTATGTGTTTGAAGGAATAGTGTGTTCCAACAATGATGTATGGTTGCGAAGCGTGCTATGATAGAGTTTTGCGCAGGAGGATGTATTGCTAGAAATGATGTATTGAGGCCAATGCGTGGTGTGATGTGGTTTAATCGAGTAAGAAACGTAAGGTAAGAGAGATGTGGTGGAAATAAAAAGAGCGTGTTGAAGAGCAGAATAGGGTGTTTTGAATGGTTTGGCACATTGAGAAATGGAGTGAGGAAAGATTGACCAAGAGGATATATGTGTCTGAGTGGAGGGAACGAGGAGAAGAGGGAGACCAAATTGGAGGTGGAAAGATGGGAGTGAAAAAGTTTTGTGTGATCGGGGCCTGAACATGCAGGAGGGTGAAAGGAGGCAAGATAAAGAGTGAATTGGACGCTGTGGTATATCCGGGGTTGACGTGCTGTCAGTGATTGAACAAGGCAGTGAAGCGTCTGGGGTAAAACCATGAGAAGCTGTGTAGGTTATGTATAATGTGCGTGTGTGGAACGATTATGTATATACATGTGTATGGGGGTGGGTTGGCCATTTCTTTCGTCTATTTCCTTGCGCTACCTCCGCAACCGCGGGAGACAGCGACAAAGCAAAAAAAAAAAAAATATATAAAAAATATATAATATATTATATATATATATAATAAATATGGTATGTATACTATGTAGTGAATCATAAAGACTAATCTCTTCTTACAAGAAATGAGAAAACTGTTAGTGAAAATATCAAAACAGTAAGAAGTGGTAAGAGAGGCATTACCCAAAGCTCTGCTCCACAGCATGTCTGATAGAAAATAAGTTGGAAAAAGTACATATGCCTTTCGAGGAAGAGTCAAAGATGTAGAAAAGAGGAGCCCAATTCTGCTAACCGAATCCACCCTCACAATTTAGAAAAGTCATACGACGACAAAGGTTTTTAGCGCCCCAACAAAGCCGGTACGAGGGAAATATCCACTGATTAGTTCGTGTGGTGAAGGCCAGGTAAAAAAGGGAGATATGAGAAGAGCGCGAGTGAGAAAACATTTCACATGGAACGGGATCAAGGGATACCGTCCACTACGCACACACAACACACAAACATGAAAATAATGTAATATATCTATTGAGTACACGTATTTTTCAATATATAAATATTATGATTTAATAGTATATAATTATAAGATATATATATATATATATAATGTATATATATATATATATATAATATATATATATATAAATATATATATATATATATAATATATATATACTATAATATAATATATATATATATATATATATATAATATATATATATAATAAAT
>NC_092225.1:46178987-46197106 GCF_036320965.1 Panulirus ornatus | reverse complement strand
CCCTATAGCGTCTTCAAAGGCCTTTACAGGGGAATAGTGGCATCTAAAGGGAAAGACCCTAATTAAAAGTTTACTTAAAATACCCTTTGGGGGTGCCAAAGTCCAATACAGTTGCATGGTGGCATCCAAAAATAAAAAGACAAATTAAAGGTTTATTGTAAATCCCCTTTGGCGCCGCCTAAGGCAATTACAGGGGCATAGAGGCATCAAAAGGGAAAGAAACATTTGGAAAGCTTACTTTAATACCACTTTGGGGATGCCAAAGGGCAAGAGAATTGCATGGACGCATCGAAAAATTTAGAGGAAAATTGAAGGATTAATCTAAATCCCCTTTGGCGTCTTCAAAGGCCTTTACAGGGGAATAGTGGCATCTGAAGGAAAAGAGACAAATTAAAACTTTACTTAACAGACCGTTTAGGGGTGCCAAAGTCCAATACCTTTGCATGGTGGCATCCAAAAATAAAAAGAGAAATTAAAGATTTAGTTTAAATCCCCTTTGGCGCCGCCAAAGGCGATTACAGGGGCATAGAGTCATCAAAAGGGAAAGAAACATTTCGAAAGCTTACTTTAATACCACTTTGGGGATGCCAAAGGGCAAGAGAATTGCGTGGAGACATCAAAAAATTTAGAGGAAAATTGAAGGATTAATCTAAATCCACTTTGGCGTCTTCAAAGGCCTTTACAGGGGAATAGTGGCATCTAAAGGGAAAGACCCTAGTTAAAAGTTTACTTAAAATACCCTTTGGGGGTGCCAAAGTCCAATACAGTTGCATGGTGGCATCCAAAAATAAAAAGACAAATTAAAGGTTTATTTTAAATCCCCTTTGGCGCCGCCAAAGGCAATTACAGGGGCATAGAGGCATCAAAAGGGAAAGAAACATTTGGAAAGCTTACTTTAATGCCACTTTGGGGATGCCAAAGGGCAAGAGAATTGCATGGACGCATCGAAAAATTTAGAGGAAAATTGAAGGATTAATCTAACTCCCCTTTGGCGTCTTCAAAGGCCTTTACAGGGGAATAGTGGCATCTGAAGGGAAAGAGACAAATTAAAAGTTTACTTAAAAGACCGTTTAGGGGTGCCAAAGTCCAATACCTTTGCATGGTGGCATCCAAAAATAAAAAGACAAATTAAAGTTTATTTTAAATCCCCTTTGGCGCCGCCAAAGGCAATTACAGGGGCATAGAGGCATCAAAAGGGAAAGAAACATTTGCAAAGCTTACCTTAATGCCACTTTGGGGATGCCAAAGTGCAAGAGAATTGCGTGGAGGCATCCAAAAATTTAGAGGAAAATTGAAGGATTAATCTAAATCCCCTTTGGCGTCTTCAAAGGCCTTTACAGGGGAATAGTGGCATCTGAAGGGAAAGAGACAAATTAAAATTTTACTTAAAAGACCGTTTAGGGGTGCCAAAGTCCAATACAG
Source organism: Panulirus ornatus (assembly GCF_036320965.1). NCBI lineage: Eukaryota > Metazoa > Arthropoda > Malacostraca > Decapoda > Palinuridae > Panulirus > Panulirus ornatus. Next base: position 46,195,684 of record NC_092225.1, on the reverse strand, counting down.
CTGCATGGTGGCATCCAAAAATAAAAAGACAAATTAAAGGTTTAGTTTAAATCCCCTTTGGCGCCGCCAAAGGCAATTACAGGGGCATAGAGGCATCAAAAGGGAAAGAAACATTTCGAAAGCTTACTTTAATACCACTTTGGGGATGCCAAAGGGCAAGAGAATTGCGTGGAGACATCGAAAAATTTAGAGGAAAATTGAAGGATTAATCTAAATCCCCTTTGGCGTCTTCAAAGGCCTTTACAGGGGAATAGTGGCATCTAAAGGGAAAGACCCTAATTAAAAGTTTACTTAAAATACCCTTTGGGGGTGCCAAAGTCCAATACAGTTGCATGGTGGCATCCAAAAATAAAAAGACAAATTAAAGGTTTATTTTAAATCCCCTTTGGCGCCGCCAAAGGCAATTACAGGGGCATAGAGGCATCAAAAGGGAAAGAAACATTTGGAAAGCTTACTTTAATACCACTTTGGGGATGCCAAAGGGCAAGAGAATTGCGTGGAGACATCCAAAAATTTAGAGGAAAATTGAAGGATTAATCTAAATCCCCTTTGGCGTCTTCAAAGGCCTTTACAGGGGAATAGTGGCATCTGAAGGGAAAGAGACAAATTAAAATTTACTTAACAGACCGTTTAGGGGTGCCAAAGTCCAATACCTTTGCATGGTGGCATCCAAAAATAAAAAGAGAAATTAAAGATTTAGTTTAAATCCCCTTTGGCGCCGCCAAAGGCGATTACAGGGGCATAGAGTCATCAAAAGGGAAAGAAACATTTCGAAAGCTTACTTTAATACCACTTTGGGGATGCCAAAGGGCAAGAGAATTGCGTGGAGACATCAAAAATTTAGAGGAAAATTGAAGGATTAATCTAAATCCCCTTTGGCGTCTTCAAAGGCCTTTACAGGGGAATAGTGGCATCTAAAGGGAAAGACCCTAATTAAAAGTTTACTTAAAATACCCTTTGGGGGTGCCAAAGTCCAATACAGTTGCATGGTGGCATCCAAAAATAAAAAGACAAATTAAAGGTTTATTTTAAATCCCCTTTGGCGCCGCCAAAGGCAATTACAGGGGCATAGAGGCATCATAAGGGAAAGAAACATTTGGAAAGCTTACTTTAATGCCACTTTGGGGATGCCAAAGGTCAAGAGAATTGCGGTGAGGCATCCAAAAATTTAGAGAAAAATTGAAGGATTAATCTAAATCCCCTTTGGCGTCTTCAAAGGCCTTTACAGGGGAATAGTGGCATCTGAAGGGAAAGAGACAAATGAAAAGTTTACTTAACAGACCGTTTAGGGGTGCCAAAGTCTAATACCTTTGCATGGTGGCATCCAAAAACAAAAAGACAAATTAATGATTTAGTTTAAATCCCCTCTGGCGCCGCCAAAGGCAATTACAGGGGCATAGAGGCATCAAAAGGGAAAGAAACATTTCGAAAGCTTACTTTAATACCACTTTGGGGATGCCAAAGGGCAAGAGAATTGCGTGGAGACATCCAAAAATTTAGAGGAAAATTGAAGGATTAATCTAAATCCCCTTTGGCGTCTTCAAAGGCCTTTACAGGGGAATAGTGGCATCTAAAGGGAAAGACCCTAATTAAAAGTTTACTTAAAATACCCTTTGGGTGTGCCAAAGTCCAATACAGTTGCATGGTGGCATCCAAAAATAAAAAGACAAATTAAAGGTTTATTTTAAATCCCCTTTGGCGCCGCCAAAGGCAATTACAGGGGCATAGAGGCATCAAAAGGGAAAGAAACATTTGGAAAGCTTACTTTAATACCACTTTGGGGATGCCAAAGGGCAAGAGAATTGCATGGACGCATCGAAAAATTTAGAGGAAAATTGAAGGATTAATCTAAATCCCCTTTGGCGTCTTCAAAGGCCTTTACAGGGGAATAGTGGCATCTGAAGGGAAAGAGACAAATTAACACTTTACTTAACAGACCGTTTAGGGGTGCCAAAGTCCAATACCTTTGCATGGTGGCATCCAAAAATAAAAAGAGAAATTAAAGATTTAGTTTAAATCCCCTTTGGCGCCGCCAAAGGCGATTACAGGGGCATAGAGTCATCAAAAGGGAAAGAAACATTTCGAAAGCTTACTTTAATACCACTTTGGGGATGCCAAAGGGCAAGAGAATTGCGTGGAGACATCTAAAAATTTAGAGGAAAATTGAAGGATTAATCTAAATCCACTTTGGCGTCTTCAAAGGCCTTTACAGGGGAATAGTGGCATCTAAAGGGAAAGACCCTAGTTAAAAGTTTACTTAAAATACCCTTTGGGGGTGCCAAAGTCCAATACAGTTGCATGGTGGCATCCAAAAATAAAAAGACAAATTAAAGGTTTATTTTAAATCCCCTTTGGCGCCGCCAAAGGCAATTACAGGGGCATAGAGGCATCAAAAGGGAAAGAAACATTTGGAAAGCTTACTTTAATGCCACTTTGGGGATGCCAAAGGGCAAGAGAATTGCATGGACGCATCGAAAAATTTAGAGGAAAATTGAAGGATTAATCTAACTCCCCTTTGGCGTCTTCAAAGGCCTTTACAGGGGAATAGTGGCATCTGAAGGGAAAGAGACAAATTAAAAGTTTACTTAAAAGACCGTTTAGGGGTGCCAAAGTCCAATACCTTTGCATGGTGGCATCCAAAAATAAAAAGACAAATTAAAGTTTTATTTTAAATCACCTTTGGCGCGACCAAAGGCAATTACAGGGGCATAGAGGCAACAAAAGGGAAAGAAACATTTGCAAAGCTTACCTTAATGCCACTTTGGGGATGCCAAAGTGCAAGGGAATTGCGTGGAGGCATCCAAAATCTTAGAGGAAAATTGAAGGATTAATCTAAATCCTCTTTGGCGTCTTCAAAGGCCTTTACAGGGGAAGTAGTGGCATCTGAAGGGAAAGAGCCTAATTAAAAGTTTACTTAAAATACCCGTTTAGGGGTGCCAAAGTCCAATACAGCTGCACTGGTGGCATCCAAAAGTAAAAAGACAAATTAAAGGTTTAGTTTAAATCCCCTTTGGAGCCGCCAAAGGCAATTACAGGGGCATAGAGGCATCAAAAGGGAAAGAAACATTTGGAAAGCTTACTTTAATACCACTTTGGGGATGCCAAAGGTCAAGAGAATTGCGGTGAGGCATCCAAAAATTTAGAGAAAAATTGAAGGATTAATCTAAATCCCCTTTGGCGTCTTCAAAGGCCTTTACAGGGGAATAGTGGCATCTGAAGGGAAAGAGACAAATGAAAAGTTTACTTAACAGACCGTTTAGGGGTGCCAAAGTCTAATACCTTTGCATGGTGGCATCCAAAAACAAAAAGACAAATTAATGATTTAGTTTAAATCCCCTTGGCGCCGCCAAAGGCAATTACAGGGGCATAGAGGCATCAAAAGGGAAAGAAACATTTCGAAAGCTTACTTTAATACCACTTTGGGGATGCCAAAGGGCAAGAGAATTGCGTGGAGACATCCAAAAATTTAGAGGAAAATTGAAGGATTAATCTAAATCCCCTTTGGCGTCTTCAAAGGCCTTTACAGGGGAATAGTGGCATCTAAAGGGAAAGACCCTAATTAAAAGTTTACTTAAAATACCCTTTGGGGGTGCCAAAGTCCAATACAGTTGCATGGTGGCATCCAAAAATAAAAAGACAAATTAAAGGTTTATTTTAAATCCCCTTTGGCGCCGCCAAAGGCAATTACAGGGGCATAGAGGCATCAAAAGGGAAAGAAACATTTGGAAAGCTTACTTTAATACCACTTTGGGGATGCCAAAGGGCAAGAGAATTGCATGGACGCATCGAAAAATTTAGAGGAAAATTGAAGGATTAATCTAAATCCCCTTTGGCGTCTTCAAAGGCCTTTACAGGGGAATAGTGGCATCTAAAGGGAAAGACCCTAATTAAAAGTTTACTTAAAATACCCTTTGGGTGTGCCAAAGTCCAATACAGTTGCATGGTGGCATCCAAAAATAAAAAGACAAATTAAAGGTTTATTTTAAATCCCCTTAGGCGCCGCCAAAGGCAATTACAGGGGCATAGAGGCATCAAAAGGGAAAGAAACATTTGGAAAGCTTACTTTAATACCACTTTGGGGATGCCAAAGGGCAAGAGAATTGCATGGACGCATCGAAGAATTTAGAGGAAAATTGAAGGATTAATCTAAATCTCCTTTGGCGTCTTCAAAGGCCTTTACAGGGGAATAGTGGCATCTGAGGGGAAAGAGATAATTTAACACTTTACTTAACAGACCGTTTAGGGGTGCCAAAGTCCAATACCTTTGCATGGTGGCATCCATAAATATAAAGAGAAATTAAAGATTTAGTTTAAATCCCCTTTGGCGCCACCAAAGGCGATTACAGGGGCATAGAGTCATCAAAAGGGAAAGAAACATTTCGAAAGCTTACTTTAATACCACTTTGGGGATGCCAAAGGGCAAGAGAATTGCGTGGAGACATCAAAAAATTTAGAGGAAAATTGAAGGATTAATCTAAATCCACTTTGGAGTCTTCAAAGGCCTCTACAGGGGAATAGTGGCATCTAAAGGGAAAGACCCTAGTTAAAAGTTTACTTAAAATACCCTTTGGGGGTGCCAAAGTCCAATACAGTTGCATGGTGGCATCCAAAAATAAAAAGACAAATTAAAGGTTTATTTTAAATCCCCTTTGGCGCCGCCAAAGGCAATTACAGGGGCATAGAGGCATCAAAAGGGAAAGAAACATTTGGAAAGCTTACTTTAATGCCACTTTGGGGATGCCAAAGGGCAAGAGAATTGCATGGACGCATCGAAAAATTTAGAGGAAAATTGAAGGATTAATCTAACTCCCCTTTGGCGTCTTCAAAGGCCTTTACAGGGGAATAGTGGCATCTGAAGGGAAAGAGACAAATTAAAAGTTTACTTAAAAGACCGTTTAGGGGTGCCAAAGTCAATACCTTTGCATGGTGGCATCCAAAAATAAAAAGATAAATTAAAGTTTTATTTTAAATCACCTTTGGCGCGACCAAAGGCAATTACAGGGGCATAGAGGCAACAAAAGGGAAAGAAACATTTGCAAAGCTTACCTTAATGCCACTTTGGGGATGCCAAAGTGCAAGGGAATTGCGTGGAGGCATCCAAAATCTTAGAGGAAAATTGAAGGATTTATCTAAATCCTCTTTTTCGTCTTCAAAGGCCTTTACAGGGGAGTAGTGGCATCTGAAGGGAAAGAGATAAATTAAAATTTTATATAAAACACCGTTTAGGGGTGCCAAAGTGCAATACAGCTGCACGGTGGCATCCAAAAGTAAAAAGAGAAATGAAAGGTTTAGTTTAAATCCCCTTTGGAGCCGCCAAAGGCAATTACAGGGGCATAGAGGCATCAAAAGGGAAAGAAACATTTGCAAAGCTTACTTTAATGCCACTTTGGGGATGCCAAAGGTCAAGAGAATTGCGGTGAGGCATCCAAAAATTTAGAGGAAAATTGAAGGATTAATCTAAATCCCCTTTGGCGTCTTCAAAGGCCTTTACAGGGGAATAGTGGTATCTAAAGGGAAAGACCCTAATTAAAAGTTTACTTAAAATACCCTTTGGGGGTGCCAAAGTCCAATACAGTTGCATGGTGGCATCCAAAAATAAAAAGACAAATTAAAGGTTTATTTTAAATCCCCTTTGGCGCCGCCAAAGGCAATTACAGGGGCATAGAGGCATCAAAAGGGAAAGAAACATTTGGAAAGCTTACTTTAATACCACTTTGGGGATGCCAAAGGGCAAGAGAATTGCATGGACGCATCGAAAAATTTAGAGGAAAATTGAAGGATTAATCTAAATCCCTTTGGCGTCTTCAAAGGCCTTTACAGGGGAATAGTGGCATCTGAAGGAAAAGAGACAAATTAAAACTTTACTTAACAGACCGTTTAGGGGTGCCAAAGTCCAATACCTTTGCATGGTGGCATCCAAAAATAAAAAGAGAAATTAAAGATTTAGTTTAAATCCCCTTTGGCGCCGCCAAAGGCGATTACAGGGGCATAGAGTCATCAAAAGGGAAAGAAACATTTCGAAAGCTTACTTTAATACCACTTTGGGGATGCCAAAGGGCAAGAGAATTGCGTGGAGACATCAAAAAATTTAGAGGAAAATTGAAGGATTAATCTAAATCCACTTTGGCGTCTTCAAAGGCCTTTACAGGGGAATAGTGGCATCTAAAGGGAAAGACCCTAGTTAAAAGTTTACTTAAAATACCCTTTGGGGGTGCCAAAGTCCAATACAGTTGCATGGTGGCATCCAAAAATAAAAAGACAAATTAAAGGTTTATTTTAAATCCCCTTTGGCGCCGCCAAAGGCAATTACAGGGGCATAGAGGCATCAAAAGGGAAAGAAACATTTGGAAAGCTTACTTTAATGCCACTTTGGGGATGCCAAAGGGCAAGAGAATTGCATGGACGCATCGAAAAATTTAGAGGAAAATTGAAGGATTAATCTAACTCCCCTTTGGCGTCTTCAAAGGCCTTTACAGGGGAATAGTGGCATCTGAAGGGAAAGAGACAAATTAAAAGTTTACTTAAAAGACCGTTTAGGGGTGCCAAAGTTCAATACCTTTGCATGGTGGCATCCAAAAATAAAAAGATAAATTAAAGTTTTATTTTAAATCACCTTTGGCGCGACCAAAGGCAATTACAGGGGCATAGAGGCAACAAAAGGGAAAGAAACATTTGCAAAGCTTACCTTAATGCCACTTTGGGGATGCCAAAGTGCAAGGGAATTGCGTGGAGGCATCCAAAATCTTAGAGGAAAATTGAAGGATTTATCTAAATCCTCTTTGTCGTCTTCAAAGGCCTTTACAGGGGAGTAGTGGCATCTGAAGGGAAAGAGATAAATTAAAATTTTATATAAAACACCGTTTAGGGGTGCCAAAGTGCAATACAGCTGCACGGTGGCATCCAAAAGTAAAAAGAGAAATGAAAGGTTTAGTTTAAATCCCCTTTGGAGCCGCCAAAGGCAATTACAGGGGCATAGAGGCATCAAAAGGGAAAGAAACATTTGCAAAGCTTACTTTAATGCCACTTTGGGGATGCCAAAGGTCAAGAGAATTGCGGTGAGGCATCCAAAAATTTAGAGGAAAATTGAAGGATTAATCTAAATCCCCTTTGGCGTCTTCAAAGGCCTTTACAGGGGAATAGTGGTATCTAAAGGGAAAGACCCTAATTAAAAGTTTACTTAAAATACCCTTTGGGGGTGCCAAAGTCCAAGACAGTTGCATGGTGGCATCCAAAAATAAAAAGACAAATTAAAGGTTTATTTTAAATCCCCTTTGGCGCCGCCAAAGGCAATTACAGGGGCATAGAGGCATCATAAGGGAAAGAAACATTTGGAAAGCTTACTTTAATGCCACTTTGGGGATGCCAAAGGTCAAGAGAATTGCGGTGAGGCATCCAAAAATTTAGAGAAAAATTGAAGGATTAATCTAAATCCCCTTTGGCGTCTTCAAAGGCCTTTACAGGGGAATAGTGGCATCTGAAGGGAAAGAGACAAATGAAAAGTTTACTTAACAGACCGTTTAGGGGTGCCAAAGTCTAATACCTTTGCATGGTGGCATCCAAAAACAAAAAGACAAATTAATGATTTAGTTTAAATCCCCTCTGGCGCCGCCAAAGGCAATTACAGGGGCATAGAGGCATCAAAAGGGAAAGAAACATTTCGAAAGCTTACTTTAATACCACTTTGGGGATGCCAAAGGGCAAGAGAATTGCGTGGAGACATCCAAAAATTTAGAGGAAAATTGAAGGATTAATCTAAATCCCCTTTGGCGTCTTCAAAGGCCTTTACAGGGGAATAGTGGCATCTAAAGGGAAAGACCCTAATTAAAAGTTTACTTAAAATACCCTTTGGGGGTGCCAAAGTCCAATACAGTTGCATGGTGGCATCCAAAAATAAAAAGACAAATTAAAGGTTTATTTTAAATCCCCTTTGGCGCCGCCAAAGGCAATTACAGGGGCATAGAGGCATCAAAAGGGAAAGAAACATTTGGAAAGCTTACTTTAATACCACTTTGGGGATGCCAAAGGGCAAGAGAATTGCATGGACGCATCGAAAAATTTAGAGGAAAATTGAAGGATTAATCTAAATCCCCTTTGGCGTCTTCAAAGGCCTTTACAGGGGAATAGTGGCATCTGAAGGGAAAGAGACAAATTAAAACTTTACTTAACAGACCGTTTAGGGGTGCCAAAGTCCAATACCTTTGCATGGTGGCATCCAAAAATAAAAAGAGAAATTAAAGATTTAGTTTAAATCCCCTTTGGCGCCGCCAAAGGCGATTACAGGGGCATAGAGTCATCAAAAGGGAAAGAAACATTTCGAAAGCTTACTTTAATACCACTTTGGGGATGCCAAAGGGCAAGAGAATTGCGTGGAGACATCTAAAAATTTAGAGGAAAATTGAAGGATTAATCTAAATCCACTTTGGCGTCTTCAAAGGCCTTTACAGGGGAATAGTGGCATCTAAAGGGAAAGACCCTAGTTAAAAGTTTACTTAAAATACCCTTTGGGGGTGCCAAAGTCCAATACAGTTGCATGGTGGCATCCAAAAATAAAAAGACAAATTAAAGGTTTATTTTAAATCCCCTTTGGCGCCGCCAAAGGCAATTACAGGGGCATAGAGGCATCAAAAGGGAAAGAAACATTTGGAAAGCTTACTTTAATGCCACTTTGGGGATGCCAAAGGGCAAGAGAATTGCATGGACGCATCGAAAAATTTAGAGGAAAATTGAAGGATTAATCTAACTCCCCTTTGGCGTCTTCAAAGGCCTTTACAGGGGAATAGTGGCATCTGAAGGGAAAGAGACAAATTAAAAGTTTACTTAAAAGACCGTTTAGGGGTGCCAAAGTCCAATACCTTTGCATGGTGGCATCCAAAAATAAAAAGACAAATTAAAGTTTAGTTTAAATCCCCTTTGGCGCCGCCAAAGGCAATTACAGGGGCATAGAGGCATCAAAAGGGAAAGAAACATTTCGAAAGCTTACTTTAATACCACTTTGGGGATGCCAAAGGGCAAGAGAATTGCGTGGAGGCATCCAAAAATTTAGAGGAAAATTGAAGGATTAATCTAAATCCCCTTTGGCGTCTTCAAAGGCCTTTACAGGGGAATAGTGGCATCTAAAGGGAAAGACCCTAATTAAAAGTTTACTTAAAATACCCTTTGGGGTGCCAAAGTCCAATACAGTTGCATGGTGGCATCCAAAAATAAAAAGACAAATTAAAGGTTTATTTTAAATCCCCTTTGGCGCCGCCAAAGGCAATTACAGGGGCATAGAGGCATCAAAAGGGAAAGAAACATTTGGAAAGCTTACTTTAATACCACTTTGGGGATGCCAAAGGGCAAGAGAATTGCGGTGAGGCATCGAAAAATTTAGAGGAAAATTGAAGGATTAATCTAAATCCCCTTTGGCGTCTTCAAAGGCCTTTACAGGGGAATAGTGGCATCTGAAGGGAAAGAGACAAATTAAAAGTTTACTTAACAGACCGTTTACTGGTGCCAAAGTCCAATACCTTTGTATGGTGGCATCCAAAAATAAAAAGACAAATTAAAGATTTAGTTTAAATCCCCTTTGGCGCCGCCAAAGACAATTACAGGGGCATAGAGTCACCAAAACGGAAAGAAACATTTCGAAAGCTTACTTTAATACCACTTTGGGGATGCCAAAGGGCAAGAGAATTGCGTGGAGACATCCAAAAATTTAGATGAAAATTGAAGGATTAATCTAAATCCCCTTTGGCGTCTTCAAAGGCCTTTACAGGGGAATAGTGGCATCTAAAAGGAAAGACCCTAATTAAAAGTTTACTTAAAATACCCTTTGGGGGTGCCAAAGTCCAATACAGTTGCATGGTGGCATCCAAAAATAAAAAGACAAATTAAAGGTTTATTTTAAATCCCCTTTGGCGCCGCCAAAGGCAATTACAGGGGCATAGAGGCATCAAAAGGGAAAGAAACATTTGGAAAGCTTACTTTAATGCCACTTTGGGGATGCCAAAGGGCAAGAGAATTGCATGGACGCATCGAAAAATTTAGAGGAAAATTGAAGGATTAATCTAACTCCCCTTTGGCGTCTTCAAAGGCCTTTACAGGGGAATAGTGGCATCTGAAGGGAAAGAGACAAATTAAAAGTTTACTTAAAAGACCGTTTAGGGGTGCCAAAGTCCAATACCTTTGCATGGTGGCATCCAAAAATAAAAAGACAAATTAAAGTTTTATTTTAAATCCCCTTTGGCGCCGCCAAAGGCAATTACAGGGGCATAGAGGCATCAAAAGGGAAAGAAACATTTGCAAAGCTTACCTTAATGCCACTTTGGGGATGCCAAAGGGCAAGAGAATTGCGTGGAGGCATCCAAAATCTTAGAGGAAAATTGAAGGATTAATCTAAATCCTCTTTGGCGTCTTCAAAGGCCTTTACAGGGGAAGTAGTGGCATCTGAAGGGAAAGAGATAAATTAAAATTTTATATAAAAGACCGTTTAGGGGTGCCAAAGTCCAATACAGCTGCACGGTGGCATCCAAAAGTAAAAAGAGAAATGAAAGGTTTAGTTTAAATCCCCTTTGGCGCCGCCAAAGGCAATTACAGGGGCATAGAGGCATCAAAAGGGAAAGAAACATTTCGAAAGCTTACTTTAATGCCACTTTGGGGATGCCAAAGGGCAAGAGAATTGCGGTGAGGCATCCAAAAATTTAGAGGAAAATTGAAGGATTAATCTAAATCCCCTTTGGCGTCTTCAAAGGCCTTTACAGGGGAATAGTGGTATCTAAAGGGAAAGACCCTAATTAAAAGTTTACTTAAAATACCCTTTGGGGGTGCCAAAGTCCAATACAGTTGCATGGTGGCATCCAAAAATAAAAAGACAAATTAAAGGTTTATTTTAAATCCCCTTTGGCGCCGCCAAAGGCAATTACAGGGGCATAGAGGCATCATAAGGGAAAGAAACATTTGGAAAGCTTACTTTAATGCCACTTTGGGGATGCCAAAGGGCAAGAGAATTGCGTGGAGGCATCGAAAAATTTAGAGGAAAAATTGAAGGATTAATCTAAATCCCCTTTGGCGTCTTCAAAGGCCTTTACAGGGGAATAGTGGCATCTGAAGGGAAAGAGACAAATTAAAAGTTTACTTAACAGACCGTTTAGGGGTGCCAAAGTCCAATACCTTTGCATGGTGGCATCCAAAAATAAAAAGACAAATTAAAGATTTAGTTTAAATCCCCTTTGGCGCCGCCAAAGGCAATTACAGGGGCATAGAGGCATCAAAAGGGAAAGAAACATTTCGAAAGCTTACTTTAATACCACTTTGGGGATGCCAAAGGGCAAGAGAATTGCGTGGAGACATCCAAAAATTTAGAGGAAAATTGAAGGATTAATCTAAATCCCCTTTGGCGTCTTCAAAGGCCTTTACAGGGGAATAGTGGCATCTAAAGGGAAAGACCCTAATTAAAAGTTTACTTAAAATACCCTTTGGGGGTGCCAAAGTCCAATACAGTTGCATGGTGGCATCCAAAAATAAAAAGACAAATTAAAGGTTTATTTTAAATCCCCTTTGGCGCCGCCAAAGGCAATTACAGGGGCATAGAGGCATCAAAAGGGAAAGAAACATTTGGAAAGCTTACTTTAATACCACTTTGGGGATGCCAAAGGGCAAGAGAATTGCATGGACGCATCGAAAAATTTAGAGGAAAATTGAAGGATTAATCTAAATCCCCTTTGGCGTCTTCAAAGGCCTTTACAGGGGAATAGTGGCATCTGAAGGGAAAGAGACAAATTAAAACTTTACTTAACAGACCGTTTAGGGGTGCCAAAGTCCAATACCTTTGCATGGTGGCATCCAAAAATAAAAAGAGAAATTAAAGATTTAGTTTAAATCCCCTTTGGCGCCGCCAAAGGCGATTACAGGGGCATAGAGTCATCAAAAGGGAAAGAAACATTTCGAAAGCTTACTTTAATACCACTTTGGGGATGCCAAAGGGCAAGAGAATTGCGTGGAGACATCAAAAAATTTAGAGGAAAATTGAAGGATTAATCTAAATCCACTTTGGCGTCTTCAAAGGCCTTTACAGGGGAATAGTGGCATCTGAAGGGAAAGAGACAAATTAAAAGTTTACTTAAAAGACCGTTTAGGGGTGCCAAAGTCCAATACCTTTGCATGGTGGCATCCAAAAATAAAAAGACAAATTAAAGTTTTATTTTGAATCACCTTTGGCGCCACCAAAGGCAATTACAGGGGCATAGAGGCAACAAAAGGGAAAGAAACATTTGCAAAGCTTACCTTAATGCCACTTTGGGGATGCCAAAGTGCAAGGGAATTGCGTGGAGGCATCCAAAATCTTAGAGGAAAATTGAAGGATTTATCTAAATCCTCTTTGTCGTCTTCAAAGGCCTTTACAGGGGGTAGTGGCATCTGAAGGGAAAGAGATAAATTAAAATTTTATATAAAACACCGTTTAGGGGTGCCAAAGTGCAATACAGCTGCACGGTGGCATCCAAAAGTAAAAAGAGAAATGAAAGGTTTAGTTTAAATCCCCTTTGGAGCCGCCAAAGGCAATTACAGGGGCATAGAGGCATCAAAAGGGAAAGAAACATTTCGAAAGCTTACTTTAATACCACTTTGGGGATGCCAAAGGGCAAGAGAATTGCGTGGAGCATCCAAAAATTTAGAGGAAAATTGAAGGATTAATCTAAATCCCCTTTGGCGTCTTCAAAGGCCTTTACAGGGGAATAGTGGTATCTAAAGGGAAAGACCCTAATTAAAAGTTTACTTAAAATACCCTTTGGGGGTGCCAAAGTCCAATACAGTTGCATGGTGGCATCCAAAAATAAAAAGACAAATTAAAGGTTTATTTTAAATCCCCTTTGGCGCCGCCAAAGGCAATTACAGGGGCATAGAGGCATCAAAAGGGAAAGAAACATTTGGAAAGCTTACTTTAATACCACTTTGGGGATGCCAAAGGGCAAGAGAATTGCATGGACGCATCGAAAAATTTAGAGGAAAATTGAAGGATTAATCTAAATCCCCTTTGGCGTCTTCAAAGGCCTTTACAGGGGAATAGTGGCATCTGAAGGGAAAGAGACAAATTAAAAGTTTACTTAACAGACCGTTTAGGGGTGCCAAAGTCCAATACCTTTGCATGGTGGCATCCAAAAATAAAAAGAGAAATTAAAGATTTAGTTTAAATCCCCTTTGGCGCCGCCAAAGGCAATTACAGGGGCATAGAGGCATCAAAAGGGAAAGAAACATTTCGAAAGCTTACTTTAATACCACTTTGGGGATGCCAAAGGGCAAGAGAATTGCGTGGAGACATCCAAAAATTTAGAGGAAAATTGAAGGATTAATCTAAATCCCCTTTGGCGTCTTCAAAGGCCTTTACAGGGGAATAGTGGCATCTAAAGGGAAAGACCCTAGTTAAAAGTTTACTTAAAATACCCTTTGGGGGTGCCAAAGTCCAATACAGTTGCATGGTGGCATCCAAAAATAAAAAGACAAATTAAAGGTTTATTTTAAATCCCCTTTGGCGCCGCCAAAGGCAATTACAGGGGCATAGAGGCATCAAAAGGGAAAGAAACATTTCGAAAGCTTACTTTAATACCACTTTGGGGATGCCAAAGGGCAAGAGAATTGCGTGGAGCATCGAAAAATTTAGAGGAAAATTGAAGGATTAATCTAAATCCCCTTTGGCGTCTTCAAAGGCCTTTACAGGGGAATAGTGGCATCTAAAGGGAAAGACCCTAATTAAAAGTTTACTTAAAATACCCTTTGGGGGTGCCAAAGTCCAATACAGTTGCATGGTGGCATCCAAAAATAAAAAGACAAATTAAAGGTTTATTTTAAATCCCCTTTGGCGCCGCCAAAGGCAATTACAGGGGCATAGAGGCATCAAAAGGGAAAGAAACATTTGGAAAGCTTACTTTAATGCCACTTTGGGGATGCCAAAGGGCAAGAGAATTGCGTGGACGCATCGAAAAATTTAGAGGAAAATTGAAGGATTAATCTAAATCCCCTTTGGCGTCTTCAAAGGCCTTTACAGGGGAATAGTGGCATCTGAAGGGAAAGAGACAAATTAAAAGTTTACTTAACAGACCGTTTAGGGGTGCCAAAGTCCAATACCTTTGCATGGTGGCATCCAAAAATAAAAAGACAAATTAAAGATTTAGTTTAAATCCCCTTTGGCGCCGCCAAAGGCAATTACAGGGGCATAGAGGCATCAAAAGGGAAAGAAACATTTCGAAAGCTTACTTTAATACCACTTTGGGGATGCCAAAGGGCAAGAGAATTGCGTGGAGACATCCAAAAATTTAGAGGAAAATTGAAGGATTAATCTAAATCCCCTTTGGCGTCTTCAAAGGCCTTTACAGGGGAATAGTGGCATCTAAAGGGAAAGACCCTAATTAAAAGTTTACTTAAAATACCCTTTGGGGGTGCCAAAGTCCAATACAGTTGCATGGTGGCATCCAAAAATAAAAAGACAAATTAAAGGTTTATTTTAAATCCCCTTTGGCGCCGCCAAAGGCAATTACAGGGGCATAGAGGCATCAAAAGGGAAAGAAACATTTGGAAAGCTTACTTTAATACCACTTTGGGGATGCCAAAGGGCAAGAGAATTGCATGGACGCATCGAAAAATTTAGAGGAAAATTGAAGGATTAATCTAAATCCCCTTTGGCGTCTTCAAAGGCCTTTACAGGGGAATAGTGGCATCTGAAGGGAAAGAGACAAATTAAAAGTTTACTTAACAGACCGTTTAGGGGTGCCAAAGTCCAATACCTTTGCATGGTGGCATCCAAAAATAAAAAGACAAATTAAAGATTTAGTTTAAATCCCCTTTGGCGCCGCCAAAGGCAATTACAGGGGCATAGAGGCATCAAAAGGGAAAGAAACATTTCGAAAGCTTACTTTAATACCACTTTGGGGATGCCAAAGGGCAAGAGAATTGCGTGGAGACATCAAAAATTTAGAGGAAAATTGAAGGATTAATCTAAATCCCCTTTGGCGTCTTCAAAGGCCTTTACAGGGGAATAGTGGCATCTGAAGGGAAAGAGCCTAATTAAAAGTTTACTTAAAATACCCTTTAGGGGTGCCAAAGTCCAATACCTTTGCATGGTGGCATCCAAAAATAAAAAGACAAATTAAAGGTTTATTTTAAATCCCCTTTGGCGCCGCCAAAGGCAATTACAGGGGCATAGAGGCATCAAAAGGGAAAGAAACATTTCGAAAGCTTACTTTAATGCCACTTTGGGGATGCCAAAGGGCAAGAGAATTGCGTGGAGGCATCCAAAAATTTAGAGGAAAATTGAAGGATTAATCTAAATCCCCTTTGGCGTCTTCAAAGGCCTTTACAGGGGAATAGTGGCATCTAAAGGGAAAGACCTAATTAAAAGTTTACTTAAAATACCCTTTGGGGGTGCCAAAGTCCAATACAGTTGCATGGTGGCATCCAAAAATAAAAAGACAAATTAAAGGTTTATTTTAAATCCCCTTTGGCGCCGCCAAAGGCAATTACAGGGGCATAGAGGCATCAAAAGGGAAAGAAACATTTGAAAGCTTACTTTAATGCCACTTTGGGGATGCCAAAGGGCAAGAGAATTGCGTGGAGCATCGAAAAATTTAGAGGAAAATTGAAGGATTAATCTAAATCCCCTTTGGCGTCTTCAAAGGCCTTTACAGGGGAATAGTGGCATCTGAAGGGAAAGAGACAAATTAAAAGTTTACTTAAAAGACCGTTTAGGGGTGCCAAAGTCCAATACAGTTGCATGGTGGCATCCAAAAATAAAAAGACAAATTAAAGGTTTATTTTAAATCCCCTTTGGCGCCGCCAAAGGCAATTACAGGGGCATAGAGGCATCAAAAGGGAAAGAAACATTTCGAAAGCTTACTTTAATGCCACTTTGGGGATGCCAAAGGGCAAGAGAATTGCGTGGAGGCATCCAAAAATTTAGAGGAAAATTGAAGGATTAATCTAAATCCCCTTTGGCGTCTTCAAAGGCCTTTACAGGGGAATAGTGGCATCTGAAGGGAAAGAGACTAATTAAAAGTTTACTTAAAATACCCTTTAGGGGTGCCAAAGTCCAATACAGTTGCATGGTGGCATCCAAAAATAAAAAGACAAATTAAAGGTTTATTTTAAATCCCCTTTGGCGCCGCCAAAGGCAATTACAGGGGCATAGAGGCATCAAAAGGGAAAGAAACATTTCGAAAGCTTACTTTAATGCACTTTGGGGATGCCAAGGAAAGAATTGCAGGAGCATCAAAAATTTAGAGGAAAATTGAAGGATTATCTAAATCCCTTTGGGTCTTCAAAGGCCTTTACAGGGAATAGTGGATCTAAGGGAAAGACTAATTAAAATTTATTAAAAACCTTTGGGGTGCCAAAGTCCAATACAGTTGCACTGTGGCATCCAAAAATAAAAAGAGAAATAAGGTTTATTTAAATCCCTTTGGCCCGCAAGGCAATTACAGGGCATGAGGCATCAAAAGGGAAAGAAACATTTGGAAAGCTTACTTTAATACCACTTTGGGGATGCCAAAGGAAGAGAATTGCATGGACGCATCGAAAAATTTAGAGGAAATTAAGGATTATCTAAATCCCTTTGGCGTCTTCAAAGGCCTTACAGGGGAATGTGGCATCTGAAGGAAAAGAGACAAATTAAAATTATACAGCCCGTTTAGGGTGCCAAGTCATCTTTCTGGGATCCAAAAAAAAATTTAAAA
>NC_092225.1:46171834-46178887 GCF_036320965.1 Panulirus ornatus | reverse complement strand
ACCTTGCTCTTATTTCCATTTTCTCTCAACTTTCTTCTTTCACCACACTTTACCAAATCAGTCACCAGCTTTTGCAGTTTCTCAACCGAATCAGCCACCAGAGCTGTATCATCAGAGAAACCAATAAACTTGACTCACTTTCCAAGCTCTTCTCATCCACAAACAGACTGCATTATTGCACATCTTTCCAAAACTCTTGCATTCACCTCACTAACAAACCCAAATCCATAAACAAATTAAAACAATCATGGAGACGTCACACACCCCTGCCGCGAGCTACATTCACTGAGAACTATACTCCTTTCCTCTCCTCCTACACGTACAATTGCCTCACATACATCGATAAAAAACTTTTTCACTGCTTTCTAACAACTTGCCTCCCAATCCATATATTCTTTATTACCTTCCACAGAGGCAATCTCTATCAACTCTATCTTATGACTTCTCCAGTTCCATAAATGCTACATACAGATCCATTTGCTTTTCTAAGTTTTCTTCAAACATTACAGTCTTCAAAGCAAGCAACCTGATCCATCATCCTTACCTCTAGTGAAACCACCACTGTTTTCCCCATCTGATGCTGTGTACATTCCTTCACTCTCTCATTCCAATTCCTCCATATAATTTCTGGTTACTACAACAAAACTTATACCTCTGTAATTTGAGACTCACCTTTGACCCCTTTGCCTTAGTACAATGGCACTAAGGAAGCTTTCCGCCAATAGTCAGGCACCACTCTCCATGATCATTCTTACATTAAATAACTTACCAGCCAGTCCAAACAATACAGTCACCCACTTTTTTAATAATTCACTGCAAACCATCCAAACATGCTGCACCTTACCGGCTTTTCATGTTCCGCAAAGCTTTTACTACCCTCTTCTCTGTTTACCAAATCATTTTCCCTAACCCTCTTACTTGGCACACCACTCAACCAAAACACCCTATATCTGCCAACTCTAGACAACATATTCAACAAACTTGAATATACTCACTGCATCTTTCATCACCACTACTTTTATCACCTCACCATTAGCACCCCTTCACTGAGGAGTAAGAGTTCCCATTTGTTCCCTTATCTTGCGCCTTTATTTACCTCCTTCCAAATATTCTTTTTACTCTCCATAACATTTAATGATACTTCTCTAACCCTAACTCTTCATTTGCCCTCTTTTCACCTCTTGCATCTTTATCTTTTACACTCCTGCCTATTTATTTTAACATCCTCCCTGTCAATTGCATTATTTTACTGCATAAAATGTCCCAATGCCTCTCTCTTCTCTTTCACTAATTACTCTTTCTTCTGCATCCCACACTCACTACCCTTTGTAATCTGCCCACTTCCCACGCTTTTCATGGGAAAGATCTTTTGCGTTAGTCATCACTTTTCCCTAATTTACATCCCATTCCTCCTCCATTTTCCCTTACCCCTTTGTTCTCACCTTTTTCCATTCTGTGCTCCAGTCTCTCTGGTTAGTCCTCACACAAGTCTCCTTCAAGCGCACTTACTCTCACCACTCTCTTCACCCGAACCTTCTCTCTTCTTTTCTGAAAAACCTCTACAAAATCTTCACCTCGCCTCCACAAGATAATATCAGACATCCCTCCAGTTGAACTCTCAGCACATGAACTTCAAAAACGTCTCTCTTTCTCGCGCTATCAATTAACAATAAATCCATTAATGCTCTCTGGCCATCTCTCCTACTTATTACGTATAATATGTTTATCCTCTTTTTTAAACCCAAGGTATTCCAATCACCAGTCCTATTTTCAGCACATAAATCTCAAGTCTTTACCTTTCTTTTACTACATGAACACCCCATTATACAATTTTCCCGCAACTGCACATTACTCATCTTTCTGTTTCATATCAACCATCACTATACCGGTATCGAGCAATGTAAACCACTAAAACATCATTCAGCTGCTCCCAAAACACATTTGCATCTCATTATCTTTTTTTTCATCCCTCTTAATTTATTATATATATATTATATATATACTATAATATATATATATAATATATATATATTATATATATATATATTATATATATATATATATATAATGTTTCTTTGTATATATATATATTTATTATGAAAGGATCAAATTTTGAGATTATTGCAGTGATCAAGATATTCCTATGTGTCAAGGGGATAATGAAAACGAAAAAGTTCCCCAAGTTCACTATTCGTGTAATAATCACTCTTCAGGGGAGACACAAGAGAGGAATATAACATGTCAGTTGATATACATCGGAAGTGACGAACCTAGGACGCTCATTTGGTAAACGTGTGATTGTCAAAACATACACAGAAGCGTTCATAAATTATCATTTTACAAATCTTTTTCAACCATTAAAGTTATCTAATTTGTACAGACCATCACTAAATATTAAGATTATAATTTTTGTGTAGTTAATTATTGAAGATTCAATGTTATTTCTTTGGTTAATAGAGGTTAGAGTTAAACAACTGAGATGGGCGTTACTCCCAGTCAATACATGATCATTGTTTTTAAATTGATTAAAACAAGGCTTCTGATTTCCTGTCCCGTTCTTATACTATATGTTTGGTGATTAAGTCTTACAGAAAGATCCTACCAGTTGACCACATAAATTATCACAGTTTTACACAAGGAACATTTTAGATGCCATACAAGAGAATTTTTCTGGTGAATTCCTGATTAAGACATTCTTTATAGTATTATTGTTGCTAAGGCAACATTTACATTAAGGATTTATGCAACATGGGAGCAAAGTGAATTATTATTATAAGGGAGAGAACTAAATGATTCTTGGTGTTAATGAGAGGGTTTGGGCTAAATCTTAAAATGATTTCTTGGCTACTTATCTTACATGATTTATTTGATATATTAAAA
Organism: Panulirus ornatus; assembly: GCF_036320965.1. NCBI lineage: Eukaryota > Metazoa > Arthropoda > Malacostraca > Decapoda > Palinuridae > Panulirus > Panulirus ornatus. Next base: position 46,176,007 of record NC_092225.1, on the reverse strand, counting down.
GGTGAGAACAATGGAAGAAGGGGAGTGGGGGGGAATGGGATGTATTTAGGGGAATCAGTGTTGATGACGCAAAGGAAGCTTGGGCATGAGAAGCGTGGGAGGAGGCGTTGATTGGAATGGGTAGTGTGTGTGGATAAGAGGTAAGAATATTAGTGAAGAGAAGAGAGAGGCATTTGGACGATTTTGTGCAGAGAAAAATGCAAATTGAGTGGGAGATGTTAAAGTGAGACAGGAGTCAAGAGAAAGGTGCAAGATGTGAAAAAGAGGGCAAATGAGTGGTTGGGTTGAGAGAGTATCATTAATGTTAGGGCGATAAAAGATGTTCTGGAAGGAGGTGTAAATAAAGTGCGTAAGACAAGGGGAACAAATGGGAAACTTCAGTGATAGGGGGTAATGGGGTGTGATAACAAGTAGTGGTGATGTGAAAAAGGAGATGGAGTGAGTATTTTGAAGGTTTGTAGAATGTGTTTGATGATAGATTGGCGATATAGGGTGTTTGGGTCGAGGGGTGGTGTGCAAAGTGAGAGGGTTAGAGAAATGATTTGGTTAAACAGTGAAGAGGTAGTAAAAGCTGTTTGCGGAAGAGAGAGCCGGCAAGGCAGCAGGTTTGGATGGTATTGCAGTGGAAATTTATTAAAAAAGGGGGTGTCTGTATTGTTGACTGGTTGGTTAGGTTATTTAATGTATGTTTGAATCATGGTGAGGTGCCCTGAGGATGGCGGACATGCTTTCCATAGTGCACCCGTTGTGCAAAGTCAAAGGGGATAAAGTGAGTGCTCAAATTACAGAGGTATAAGTTTGTTGAGTATTAGGGTAAACTGTATGAGGAGGGTATTGATTGAGAGGTTTGAAGGTATGCACAGTGCTTCAATTGGCGAAGAGCTTAAGAGCAGTGTGGTTCAGAAGTGGTAGAGGATGTGTGGATCTGGTGTTTGCTTTGAAGTAATGTATGTGAAAAATATTAGAAAAAGCAGATGGATAGGTATGTAGCATTTATGCTCTTGAGCTGGCATTATGATAGAGTTGCTCTGTGGAAGGTATTATGGAATATTTGGTGTGGGTGGCAACCTTGTTAAAGGCTACGTGAAAAGTTTTTATCGAGGATGTAAGGCATGTGTACGTGTAGGAAGGAAGAGAGGAAAGTGATTGGTTCTCAGTGAATGTAGGTTGCGGCAGGGGCATGTGTGATGTCTCCTATGGTTGTTTAATTTGTTTATGGATGAGGTTGCTTATGGAGGTGAATGCAAGAGCTTTTGGAAAAGAGGGGCAAAGCTGCCGTCTGTTGTGGTTGGAGAGAGCTTGGGAAGTGAGTCAGTTGTGTGTTCGCTGACTGATACAGCCGCTGGTGGCTGATTGTGGACTGATTTGAGAAACTTCAGAGCTGGTGACTGAGTTTGGTAAAGTGTGTTGAAAGAATAAAGTTAGAATAAATGGAATAAGCGCAAGGTTATTAGGGTACTGTAGGTTGAGGTCAAGTTAACTGGGAGTAAGTTTGTAATGGAGAGACAGAGAAACTGGAGGAAGTGAACGTGTTTAGATATTCTGGGGTGGATCTGGCAGCGGATTGAACCCTGTAAAAACGGAAGTTAAAACATAGGATGGGAGGGGGGAAAATTCTGAAGAATTGAAAGAATGTTTGGAAGTCGAGAAAAACATTAGCTCGGAAAGCAAAAAAAGGAAGTTCGTTGGAAGGAATAGTGGTTCCAAACGATGTTGTATGTTCGAGGCGTCGGCTATGGATAGAGTGGGTGCGCCAGCGAGGTGGATGTGCTAGAATTGAGATGTTTAGGAAAATATGTGGTGTGAGGTGGTTTGATTTCGTAATAAGTTATGATAAGGTAAGAGAGATGTGTGGAAATAACAAGAGTGTGGTTGAGAGAGCATAAAGAGGGTTGTTGTGAAATGGTTTGGTCACATTGGAGAAAATGAGTAGAAAATATTGACACGAGGATATCATGGGTGTGGTTGAGGAAAGAGGAGAAGTGGGAGACCAAATTGGAGGTGGAAAGATTGGGTGAAAATGATTTTGTGTGTTTGGGCCCCTGAACATGCAGGAGTGTGAAAGGCGTGCAGGGAATAGAATGAAATGGAAAACGATGTGGTATACCGGGGTCGACGTTGCTGTCATTGGATTGAACCAGGGCATGTGAGAGTTGGGGTAAACCTTGGAAAGTAATGTGGGGCCTGGATATGGAAAGGGAGTGTGGTTTCGGTGATTATTTCATGAGGCTAGAGAAGTGAAATGTGAACGAAATTGGTCTTTGTTTTCTTTTCCTAGCTCTACTCGCAAACATGAGGGGTGTAGGGGGTTGTTATTCCATATGTGGCGACCGGTATATATATGTATATGTCTGAGAGTGTGTATATATGAGGTGTAATTCAGAGTATTAGGTATGTATATTTGGTTGTGTGGACGTGTATTTATATACATGTGTGTTGTGGGTGGGTTGGGCCATTCTATCGTCTGTTTCCTTGCGCTACCTCGCTAACGCAGGAGAGAGCGACAAGGCAACTATATATATATATATTAATATATTTTATATATATATATATATATATATATATATATATATATTACTATATATATATATATCTAATATATATATATATCACAAATATTTATATCTTATTTATATATATATATATATATATATATATTATGTATATATATATATTATTATTTATATATAAGTATATATATTACATAAGGGTGGGGACTTCGTTGTCTTCTGGCGCTGCCGCGGCAATATATATTTATATTATATATATATTTAATATACTATATTATATATATATATTATCCTCTGGGGATTGGGATTAAGAATACTTCCACGTATTCCCAGCGTGTCGTAGAAGGCGACTAATAGGGGAGGGAGCGGCGGGGCTGGTAATCCTCCCCCTCTCGTTTTTTTTTTTTAATTTTCCAAAAGAGTTAAGGGGGGCCAGGTGAGGATATTCGAAAAAGGTCCAGTCCTCTGTCTTAACGCTACCGCGCTTATGCGGGAAAAGGCGAAAATAGTTTGAAAAAAAAAATATATAATATGTATATATATTATATATATATATTCTATATATTATACTATATTATATATATATTATATATATATCAATTATATATTTTATATATATATATATATATATATATTATATTCTTTTTTTTTTTTTTTTTTTATTGCTTTGTCGCTGTTCCGCGTTTGCGAGGTAGCGCAAGGAAACAGACGAAAAGAAATGGCCAAAACCCACCCCATAGACATGCCTTGATTCAACCCACGACAGCCGTCAACCCCGGTATACAACATTGCTCAATTCCATCTTCTTTGCCCCTCTTTCACCCTCCGGCATGTTCCGGCCGATCACACAAAATCTTTTTCACTCCATGTTCCACCTCCCATATGGTGTCCCTCTTCTCCTCGTTCCCTCCATTCCGACACATATATCTGTTTGGTCATTTTCCTCACTCATTCTCTCCTTGTGAACCAAACCTTTTTCAAAACACCTTTCTGTGCGCTCTAACCACGCTCTTTTTATTTCCACACATCTCTCTTACCTTAGTTACTTACTCGATCAAACCACCCTTCACACCACACATTGTCCTCAAACATCTCATTTCCAGCACATTCCATCCTCTGCGCAAACTCTATCCCTAGTCCCACGCCTCGCAAACACCACTCAAACATTGTTGGACCACTATCTTTCAAACATACCCATTTTTGCTTTCGAGATAATGTTCTCGACTTCAGCCATTCTTCAAGGCTCCCAGAATTTTCGCCCCCTCCCCCACCCTATAGATCCACTTCCGCTTCCATGTTTCATCCGCTGCCAGATCCATCCAAGATATCTAAAACACTTCTCTTCCTCCAGTTTTTCTCCATTCAAACTCATCCCAATTTGAATTTGACCCTCAAATACTGTACCTAATATCTTGCTCTTATTCCACATTTACTCTTAACTTTCTTCTTTCACACACTTTAACCAAAACTCAGTCATACCAGCTTCTGTCAGGTTCTCACATGGAATCAGGCACCAGCGCTGTATATCAGCGATCAACAACGGACTCAACTTCCAAGCTTCTCTCCCCAACAGACTTAATACTTGCTCCCTCTTTCCAAAACTCTTGCATTCACCTCTCCTAAACAACCCATTCCCTAAACAATTAAACAACCATGAGACATC
>NC_092225.1:46167362-46171734 GCF_036320965.1 Panulirus ornatus | reverse complement strand
ACTCATAACATATCTCATTAGATTGAAGAAATCTATTAGAAGAACGAAAAAGATCCGTTTGGAAGACTAGATAAGAAACTATTTAGAAGAGTGAAAAAAAAATCTGTTCAGATGACAAAAACAAATTAGTGTTACGAAAATACTGTTGAAAATACTTAAAAGAGCTTTTTGGAAAACTAAAACAGATTTGTTTGGTTAAAAGAACTGTTGAAATAAGAAGAAAGATCGTTTGGAAGAACTTTTGAAGTGAAAAAATTGTATAAAATTAGTTGAATTTGTTGAAAAACTAAAAGAGTTGGAAATAACATTGTTGTTAAAAGAATGTTGAAATATGGTTGGAGAGAAAAAAACCAAAAACGGAATGAAAGAAAAAAATATTTTTAGAAGAATAAGAATTTGTAAGAAACAACAAAAAAAAAAATTAAAGATTAAAGAAATTTGAAGATATATCAATGGATGGTTTGGTTAAGTGTAGGTAGGTGGTGTTGTTGGATTACTGGATTTCTGGAAGGTACCACTTGCTAAAAAAGCCGATAAAGTTTTTTTTGCAGGTTGAGTAAAATTAGCAAATTTATTTCCTTTGTATATGTACTATCATATATCTAATGTCAGAATGTGTTTTAGAGTGAGGTAGGTAGTAGTTGTAGGTAGCCTTTTTTCATTTCTTTCCTTAAGCATATACATATTTCATTAGATTGAAAAATCTTTGAAGAAGAAAAGATGTTTGGAAGACAGTAGAATATTAGAGGAAAAAAATTGTAGATGACAAAAAATTAGTGTTACGAAATATGTAAAATATTAAGGCTTTGGAAAATAAAAAGTTTGTTGTAAAGATGAATTGTGGAATGAAAAATGTCTTTGGAAATTCAAAAATATCGGGAACTAAATAACGAATGAAAGACTAAAATATTTTTTTTGGAGATAAAAAGACGCGAATAAGAATTATTAAGAAGAACAAAAAATCGTTTGGAAAATATTTAGAAGGAAAAAAATTGTTCAGATGACAAATAAATTAGTGTTGTGAAATATTGTTGAAAATACTTAAAAGAGCTTTTGGAAACTAAAACATTGTTTGTTAAAAATTGTTTGAATACTGGTTGGAAGATGAAAAAAAAAACTCGGGAACTCTAAATAAACACGGAAGTGAAGACAAAATTTTTTAGAAGAATAAAAAGAGATTTGTTAGAAATAACAAAAAAAGAAAATTTGAAAGATTAAAGAAGTCTGTTTGCAGCCATATATATTCAATGGATCGTATGTGCGTTAAATGTAGTAGGTGGGTTGTGGATATGGATTTTGGAATGGGTACCACATTGCATAAAAAAGCCGCATAAAATCCTTTTTTGCAGAGTTGAGTAAAATTAAGCAAATTTATTTCATTTGTATATGTACTATCATACATATCTTAATTGATCAGAATGTGCTTTTAAGGTAGTAGGTAGGTAGGTATGTAGTACCCCTTTTTCCATTTTTTTTCCATTTGTACAGCATACTCATACATATTCATTAGATGAAAATTATAAGAAGAACGAAAAAGATCGTTTGAAGATAGATAAAATATTAGAAAGTGAAAAAAAATCTGTTCAGATGACAAAAACAATTAGTGTTACGAATACTGTGAAAATACTTAAAAAGAGCTTTTTGGAAACTAAACAGATTTTTGGTTTAAAAGAGTTTGAAATTGTTAAGATGAATAAATGCTCTTTGGAAAACTTCAAAAAATATCGGATCAAATAACCGGATGAAGACAAAACTATTTTTTGAAGATAAAAGACCTGCAGGAAGATTAAAGAAATTATTAAGAAGAACGAAAGATCCGTTGATAAGAATTTAGAAGTGAAAAAAATTGTTCAGATGACAAATATAATTGTTGTGAATATTGTTGAAAATACTAAAGGTTTTGGAAAACTAAAAATTGTTTGTTAAAGATTGTTGAAATATGGTATGAAAAAAAACAAACCGAAGTGAAAGACAAAATATTTTTTTTAGAAAAAGTAACTAAAAAAAAAAAATTTGAAAGTTAAAGAAAGTTGTTGCAAGCAATTATCTCAAGGATCGTATGTGCTTAAAGTGTAGTAGGTGTGTTGTTGATATGGATTTTGAATGGTACACACTTGCATAAAAGCGTAAAAATCTTTTTGCAGAGTTGAGTAATTAAATTTATTTCTTGATTATATACTTTAATTGATAGAAGTGCTTTTAAGAGTGTAGGTAGGAGGTAGGTATTTAGGTGCCTCTTTTTCATTTTTTTCCATTTGTACAGGCTATACCTAATATCTTAGATTAAAATATTAGAAACGAAAAAGATCCGTTTGAAACTAATAAGAACTATTTAGAAAGTGAAAAAAAAATAAATATTAAAAAGAGCTTTTTGGAAAACAAACAGTTGTTTGTAAAAAAGTTTGAAATTGCTTGGAAGATGAAACTGCTCTTTGGAAATCAAAAATACTCGAATTAAAAACACGGATTGAAGACTAACATTTTTTGAGATAAAAAAAGACGCCGGAAGATTAAGAATATAAGACGAAAATCCGTTGGTAAAACTATTTAAAGTGAAAAAAATCGTTCAGATGACAATAAATTAGGTTGTGAAAAATTGAAAATATTAAAAAGAGCTTTTGGAAACTAAAACATTGTTTTGTAAAGAATTGTTTGAAATATGTGGAAATGAAAAAAACAAAGGAATAAACAAAAATATTTTTTTTGAGAAACAACAAAAAAAAAAATTAAAGATTAAAGAAATCTGTTTGAAGCATATTATTCAATGGATCGAGTGCTTTAAAATGTGGTAGGTGGTGTTGGTTACTGATCTGAATGTACCAATGCAAAAAAAGCGCATAAAAGTCCTTTTTTTGAAGTTGAGTAATTAAATTTTTTTCATTTGTATTACTTTAATTGATCTGTCTTTTAAAGTGTAGTATAGTAGGTATGTAGGTAGCCCCTTTTTCCATTTTTTTCTTTGACAGGATCATAATATTATTATAGATCAAGCAAAGATCCGTTTAAGACAATAGACTTTAGAAGAGTGAAAAAAAAATTGTTCTACAAAAACAAAAGACAGTTAAAACTTAAAAGGCTTTTTGAAACAAAACAATTGTTTGTTAAAAAGTTTGAAAATTGCTTGAATAATAACTGCTCTTGAACTTCAAAAAAACTATCAACTCTAATAAAACGATGAAACTAAATTTTTTTTTGGAAAAAAAAAAAGAGCAGAAGATAAAAATTTATGAAAACGAAAAGATCGTTGGAAAAACTTTTGAATGAAAAAAATTTTCATACAAATATAAATTTGTTGGAATTTGTGAAAATACTAAAAAGCTTTGGAAAACTAAAAATCTGTTTTGTTAAAAGAGTTTAATATGTGGATAAAAAACACCGGAACTCAAAAAACGAAGTAAGACAAAAATTTTTTAGAGATAAAAAAGTTGTTAAAAATCAAAAAAGATTAAGATTAAAAAAAGTCGTTTATAAACTAAAACTTTTTTAAAAAAAAAGCGCGGAAATTAAAGAATATAAAGAAACCTGATAAGAATATTTAGAGGAAAAAAAAATTTCAATAAAATTAATTAAAATATTGTTGAAAATCTTAAATTGAAAAAATTGTTTGTAAAATTTTAAATTGTAAGATAAAAAAAAAAAACGAAGGAAGACAAAAAAATTTTTTGAAGAAAACTACAAAAAAAAAAATTTGAGAAAAAGAAATTTGAAAAAAAAAAAAAAAAAAAAAAAAAAAAAAAAAAAAAAAAAAAAAAAAAAAAAAAAAAAAAAAAAAAAAAAGTAAAGCTAAAATGTTGGGGTAAAAAAGGGTGCGAAAAATTTGGATTTTAATGTAAATTAAAAAAAGTAAATTTTTGATGGAAATTAAAATTTATTTATAGATGCTAAATATACATTGTAAGAAATGTTTTGAAGAAATAAGGTAATTGTAGACTTTTTTTTAAAAATTTCATTAACATAATTTTTGAAAAATTTAAAGAAAAAGGAATAAACTAGAAAAATTTTGAAAATATTTGTAAAAAACTATTAAAAAATGAAAACAAAAAGTTTGAAAATAAAAAAGATTTTTTATTTAAGATTAAAATTGCTTTGGAAATGATAAATTTAAAATTCAAAAAAACTATGAATTGGAATAAAACGAATTTAGACTATAAATATTTTTTGGAAATTAAAAAAATCCAAGTTAAAAAAAATAAAAGATCGTTAAACTTTTTATTTAGATTTAAATAAAATTCTTATTTGAAAGATGTAAATAATCTTTGAAAATTAAAAATTTTGAAAATAAAAAAATTTTGTTAAAAAAATGAAATAGGAAAACAAAAAATATTGAAAAATTTTAAATAAAAAGATTTAAAAAAAATAATTTTTTTAAAGA
>NC_092225.1:46151435-46167262 GCF_036320965.1 Panulirus ornatus | reverse complement strand
GCCGCAAACCTACATTCACTCAGAACCAATCACTTTCCTCTCTTCCTACACGTACACATGCCTTACATCCTCGATAAAAACTTTTCACTGCTTCTAAGAACTTGCCTCCCACACCATATATTCTTAATACCTTCCACAGAGCATCTCTATCAACTCTATCATATGCCTTCTCCAGATCCATAAATGCTACATACAAATCCACGTGCTTTTCTAAGTATTTCTTATACATTCTTCAAATCAAACACCTGATTCACACTTCCTGTACCACTTCTGAAACCAAACTGCTCTTCCCCAATCTGATGCTCTGTACATGCCTTCTCCCTCTCAATCAATACCCTCCCATATAATTTACCAGGAACACTCAACAAACTTATACCTCTGTAATTTGAGCACTCACTCTTATCCCCTTTGCCTTTGTACAATGGCACTATGCACGCATTCCGCCAATCCTCAGGCACCTCACCATGAGTCATACATACATTAAATAACCTTACCAACCAGTCAATAATACAGTCACCCCCTTTTTTAATAAATTCCACTGCAATACCATCCAAACCTGCTGCCTTGCCGGCTTTCATCTTCCGCAAAGCTTTTTCTACCTCTTCTCTGTTTACCAAATCATTTTCCCTAATCCTCTAACTTTGCACACATCCTCGACCAAAACACCCTATATCTGCCACTCTACCATCAAGGACATTCAATAAACCTTCAAAATACTCACTCCATCTCCTTCTCACATCACCACTACTTGTTATCACCTCCCCATTTGCGCCCTTCACTGAAGTTCCCATTTGCTCCCTTGTCTTACGCACTTTATTTACCTCCTTCCAGAACATCTTTTTATTCTCCCTAAAATTTAATGATACTCTCTCACCCCAACTCTCATTTGCCCTTTTTTTCACCTCTTGTACCTTTCTCTTGACCTCCTGTCTCTTTCTTTTATACGTCTCCCACTCAATATCATTTTTTCCCTGCAAAAATCGTCCAAATGCCTCTCTCTTCTCTTTCACTAATACTCTTACTTCTTCATCCCATCACTCACTACCCTTTCTAATCAACCCACCTCCCACTCTCCTCATGCCACAAGCATCTTTTGCGCAATCCATCACTGATTCCCTAAATACATCCCATTCCTCCCCCACTCCCCTTACTTCCATTGTTCTCACCTTTTTCCATTCTGTACTCAGTCTCTCCTGGTACTTCCTCACACAAGTCTCCTTCCCAAGCTCACTTACTCTCACCACCCTCTTCACCCCAACATTCACTCTTCTTTTCTGAAAACCCATACAAATCTTCACCTTAGCCTCCACAAGATAATGATCAGACATCCCTCCAGTTGCACCTCTCAGCACATTAACATCCAAAAGTCTCTCTTTCGCACGCCTGTCAATTAACACGTAATCCAATAACGCTCTCTGGCCATCTCTCCTACTTACATAAGTATACTTATGTATATCTCGCTTTTTAAACCAGGTATTCCCACTCATCAGTCCTTTTTCAGCACATAAATCTACAAGCTCTTCACCATTTCCATTTACAACACTGAACACCCCATGTATACCAATTATTCCCTCAACTGCCACATTACTCACCTTTGCATTCAAATCACCCATCACTATAACCCGGTCTCGTGCATCAAAACCACTAACACACTCATTCAGCTGCTCCCAAAACACTTGCCTCTCTTGATCTTTCTTCTCATGCCCAGGTGCATATGCACCAATAATCACCGACCTCTCTCCATTAACTTTCAGTTTTACCCATATTAGAATTTACTTTCTTACACTCTATCAGATACTCCCACAACTCCTGTTTCAGGAGTATTGCTACTCCTTCCCTTGCTCTTGTCCTCTCACTAACCCGTGACTTTACTCCCCAGACATTCCCAAACCAATCTTCCCCTTTACCCTTGAGCTTCGTTTCACTCAGAGCCAAAACATCCACGTTCCTTTCCTCAAACATACTACCTATCTCTCCTTTTTTCACATATTGGTTACATCCACACACATTTAGGCACCCCACTCTGAGCCTTCGAGGAGGATGAGCACTCCTCGCGTGACTCCTTCTTCTGTTTCCCATTTTAGAAAGTTAATACAAGGAGGGGAGGATTTCTGGCCCCCCGCTCCCGTCCCCTCTAGTCGCTTTCTACGACACGCGAGGAATACGTGGGAAGTATTCTTTCACCCCTATCCCCAGGGATAATATACATATATATATACATATACACATACACACACATACACATACATACGCACATATACACACACACACACACATACATACATATACATATGAAAAATGTAAGAAACAATTTAGAAAACTGAAACTTCTAGCTTGAAATGAATGAAAAAAATGAATGTCACATAATGGTTCAACCTCGGGCTATGGAAAAAAAGAAATGTATAATTTATTTACACAAACGTCAATAGCAGTTCTCATCAATTTAACCACTGTATCAATAAGCTTCAAAGTCTAAGCTACATTTTTTCTCCAATTTCACTATTTTCCTTCACATTTTCAATTGTGTCTGAAGGTTCTACTTGAAGAGTGATTGTTTTTCCAGTAAGGGTCTTCACATCTTGGTTACATCCACACACATTTAGGCACCCCACTCTGAGCCTTCGAGGAGGATGCTTTACTTGTGGTGCTGACTTATATATATATATATATATATATATATATATATATATATATATATATATATATATATATATATATATATATATATATATATATATATATATATATATATATATATATATATATATATATATATATATATATATTATCTATTTATTTATTTTGCTTTGTCGGTGTCTCACGCGTTAGCGAGGTAGCATAGGGAAACAGATGAATGAATGGCCCAACCCACCCACATACATATGTGTATACATACACGTCCACACACGCAAATATACATACATATACACCTCAACGAATACATATATATACACAGAGAGACATATACATATATACACATGTACATAATTCATACTGTCTGCCCCTATTCATTCCCATCGCTACCTTGAAACACATGAAATAACAACCCCTTCCCCCTTCGTATGTGCGAGGTAGCGCTAAGAAAAGACAGCCAAGGACCCATTCGTTCATACTCAGTCTCTAGCTCTTATGTAATATTGCACCCAAACCACAGCTCCCTTTCCGCATCCAGACCCCTCAGAACTTTCCATGGTTTACCCCAGACGCTTCACATGCCCTGGTTCAATCCATTGACAGCACTTCGACACCGGTATACCACATCCTTCCAATTCAATCTATTACTTGCACGCCTTTCACCCTCCTGCTTGTTAAGGCCCCGATCAATTAAAATCTTTTTCACTCCATCTTTCCACCTCCAATTTGCTCTCCCATCTCTCCTCATTCCCTCCACCTTTGACACATATATCCTCTTTGCCAATTTTACTTCACTCATTCTCTCCATGTGACCTAACCATTTCAAAACGCACTCTTCTGCTCTCTCAACCACACTATTTTTATTACCACACATATCTCTTACCCTATTTTTACTTACTCGATCAAACCACCCCACACCAAATATTGTCCTCAAACATCTCATTTCCAGCACATCCACCCTCCTCCGCACAACTCTCTCCATAGCCCACCACTCGGAACTAAAGAACATTGTTGGAACCACTATTCCTTCAAAAATACCCATTTATGCTTTCGAGATAATGTTCTCGACTTTCACTTATTCTTCAAGGCTCCCAGAATTTTCGCCCCCTCCCCCACCCTACGACTAACTTCCGCTTCCATGGTTCCATCCGCTGCCAAATCCACTCCCAGATATCTAAAACACTTCGCTTCCTACAGTTTTTCTCCATTCAAACTTACTTCCCAATTGACTTGACCCTCAACCATACTGTACCTAAAACCTTGCTCTTATTCCCATTTACCCTCAACTTTCTTCTTTCAAACACTTTACCAAATTCAGTCACCAGCTTGTGCAGTTTCTCACATGAATCACCTACGAGCGCTGTATCATTAGCGAACAGCAACTGACTCACTTCCCAAGCTCACTCATCCACAACAGACTGTATCCTTGCCCCTCTTCTCAAAACTCTTGCATTCACCTCACTAGCAACCCCATCCAAAAACAAATCAAACAAATATGGAGACATCACACACCACTGCCGCAAACCTACATTCACTCAGAACCAATCACTTTCCTCTCTTCCTACACGTACACATGCCTTACATCCTCGATAAAAACTTTTCACTGCTTCTAAGAACTTGCCTCCCACACCATATATTCTTAATACCTTCCACAGAGCATCTCTATCAACTCTATCATATGCCTTCTCCAGATCCATAAATGCTACATACAAATCCACGTGCTTTTCTAAGTATTTCTTATACATTCTTCAAATCAAACACCTGATTCACACTTCCTGTACCACTTCTGAAACCAAACTGCTCTTCCCCAATCTGATGCTCTGTACATGCCTTCTCCCTCTCAATCAATACCCTCCCATATAATTTACCAGGAACACTCAACAAACTTATACCTCTGTAATTTGAGCACTCACTCTTATCCCCTTTGCCTTTGTACAATGGCACTATGCACGCATTCCGCCAATCCTCAGGCACCTCACCATGAGTCATACATACATTAAATAACCTTACCAACCAGTCAATAATACAGTCACCCCCTTTTTTAATAAATTCCACTGCAATACCATCCAAACCTGCTGCCTTGCCGGCTTTCATCTTCCGCAAAGCTTTTTCTACCTCTTCTCTGTTTACCAAATCATTTTCCCTAATCCTCTAACTTTGCACACATCCTCGACCAAAACACCCTATATCTGCCACTCTACCATCAAGGACATTCAATAAACCTTCAAAATACTCACTCCATCTCCTTCTCACATCACCACTACTTGTTATCACCTCCCCATTTGCGCCCTTCACTGAAGTTCCCATTTGCTCCCTTGTCTTACGCACTTTATTTACCTCCTTCCAGAACATCTTTTTATTCTCCCTAAAATTTAATGATACTCTCTCACCCCAACTCTCATTTGCCCTTTTTTTCACCTCTTGTACCTTTCTCTTGACCTCCTGTCTCTTTCTTTTATACGTCTCCCACTCAATATCATTTTTTCCCTGCAAAAATCGTCCAAATGCCTCTCTCTTCTCTTTCACTAATACTCTTACTTCTTCATCCCATCACTCACTACCCTTTCTAATCAACCCACCTCCCACTCTCCTCATGCCACAAGCATCTTTTGCGCAATCCATCACTGATTCCCTAAATACATCCCATTCCTCCCCCACTCCCCTTACTTCCATTGTTCTCACCTTTTTCCATTCTGTACTCAGTCTCTCCTGGTACTTCCTCACACAAGTCTCCTTCCCAAGCTCACTTACTCTCACCACCCTCTTCACCCCAACATTCACTCTTCTTTTCTGAAAACCCATACAAATCTTCACCTTAGCCTCCACAAGATAATGATCAGACATCCCTCCAGTTGCACCTCTCAGCACATTAACATCCAAAAGTCTCTCTTTCGCACGCCTGTCAATTAACACGTAATCCAATAACGCTCTCTGGCCATCTCTCCTACTTACATAAGTATACTTATGTATATCTCGCTTTTTAAACCAGGTATTCCCACTCATCAGTCCTTTTTCAGCACATAAATCTACAAGCTCTTCACCATTTCCATTTACAACACTGAACACCCCATGTATACCAATTATTCCCTCAACTGCCACATTACTCACCTTTGCATTCAAATCACCCATCACTATAACCCGGTCTCGTGCATCAAAACCACTAACACACTCATTCAGCTGCTCCCAAAACACTTGCCTCTCTTGATCTTTCTTCTCATGCCCAGGTGCATATGCACCAATAATCACCGACCTCTCTCCATTAACTTTCAGTTTTACCCATATTAGAATTTACTTTCTTACACTCTATCAGATACTCCCACAACTCCTGTTTCAGGAGTATTGCTACTCCTTCCCTTGCTCTTGTCCTCTCACTAACCCGTGACTTTACTCCCCAGACATTCCCAAACCAATCTTCCCCTTTACCCTTGAGCTTCGTTTCACTCAGAGCCAAAACATCCACGTTCCTTTCCTCAAACATACTACCTATCTCTCCTTTTTTCACATATTGGTTACATCCACACACATTTAGGCACCCCACTCTGAGCCTTCGAGGAGGATGAGCACTCCTCGCGTGACTCCTTCTTCTGTTTCCCATTTTAGAAAGTTAATACAAGGAGGGGAGGATTTCTGGCCCCCCGCTCCCGTCCCCTCTAGTCGCTTTCTACGACACGCGAGGAATACGTGGAAGTATTCTTTCACCCCTATCCCCAGGGATAATATACATATATATATACATATACACATACACACACATACACATACATACGCACATATACACACACACACACACATACATACATATACATATGAAAAATGTAAGAAACAATTTAGAAAACTGAAACTTCTAGCTTGAAATGAATGAAAAAAATGAATGTCACATAATGGTTCAACCTCGGGCTATGGAAAAAAAGAAATGTATAATTTATTTACACAAACGTCAATAGCAGTTCTCATCAATTTAACCACTGTATCAATAAGCTTCAAAGTCTAAGCTACATTTTTTCTCCAATTTCACTATTTTCCTTCACATTTTCAATTGTGTCTGAAGGTTCTACTTGAAGAGTGATTGTTTTTCCAGTAAGGGTCTTCACATCTTGGTTACATCCACACACATTTAGGCACCCCACTCTGAGCCTTCGAGGAGGATGCTTTACTTGTGGTGCTGACTTATATATATATATATATATATATATATATATATATATATATATATATATATATATATATATATATATATATATATATATATATATATATATATATATATATATATATATATATATATATATATATATATTATCTATTTATTTATTTTGCTTTGTCGGTGTCTCACGCGTTAGCGAGGTAGCATAGGGAAACAGATGAATGAATGGCCCAACCCACCCACATACATATGTGTATACATACACGTCCACACACGCAAATATACATACATATACACCTCAACGAATACATATATATACACAGAGAGACATATACATATATACACATGTACATAATTCATACTGTCTGCCCCTATTCATTCCCATCGCTACCTTGAAACACATGAAATAACAACCCCTTCCCCCTTCGTATGTGCGAGGTAGCGCTAAGAAAAGACAGCCAAGGACCCATTCGTTCATACTCAGTCTCTAGCTCTTATGTAATATTGCACCCAAACCACAGCTCCCTTTCCGCATCCAGACCCCTCAGAACTTTCCATGGTTTACCCCAGACGCTTCACATGCCCTGGTTCAATCCATTGACAGCACTTCGACACCGGTATACCACATCCTTCCAATTCAATCTATTACTTGCACGCCTTTCACCCTCCTGCTTGTTAAGGCCCCGATCAATTAAAATCTTTTTCACTCCATCTTTCCACCTCCAATTTGCTCTCCCATCTCTCCTCATTCCCTCCACCTTTGACACATATATCCTCTTTGCCAATTTTACTTCACTCATTCTCTCCATGTGACCTAACCATTTCAAAACGCACTCTTCTGCTCTCTCAACCACACTATTTTTATTACCACACATATCTCTTACCCTATTTTTACTTACTCGATCAAACCACCCCACACCAAATATTGTCCTCAAACATCTCATTTCCAGCACATCCACCCTCCTCCGCACAACTCTCTCCATAGCCCACCACTCGGAACTAAAGAACATTGTTGGAACCACTATTCCTTCAAAAATACCCATTTATGCTTTCGAGATAATGTTCTCGACTTTCACTTATTCTTCAAGGCTCCCAGAATTTTCGCCCCCTCCCCCACCCTACGACTAACTTCCGCTTCCATGGTTCCATCCGCTGCCAAATCCACTCCCAGATATCTAAAACACTTCGCTTCCTACAGTTTTTCTCCATTCAAACTTACTTCCCAATTGACTTGACCCTCAACCATACTGTACCTAAAACCTTGCTCTTATTCCCATTTACCCTCAACTTTCTTCTTTCAAACACTTTACCAAATTCAGTCACCAGCTTGTGCAGTTTCTCACATGAATCACCTACGAGCGCTGTATCATTAGCGAACAGCAACTGACTCACTTCCCAAGCTCACTCATCCACAACAGACTGTATCCTTGCCCCTCTTCTCAAAACTCTTGCATTCACCTCACTAGCAACCCCATCCAAAAACAAATCAAACAAATATGGAGACATCACACACCACTGCCGCAAACCTACATTCACTCAGAACCAATCACTTTCCTCTCTTCCTACACGTACACATGCCTTACATCCTCGATAAAAACTTTTCACTGCTTCTAAGAACTTGCCTCCCACACCATATATTCTTAATACCTTCCACAGAGCATCTCTATCAACTCTATCATATGCCTTCTCCAGATCCATAAATGCTACATACAAATCCACGTGCTTTTCTAAGTATTTCTTATACATTCTTCAAATCAAACACCTGATTCACACTTCCTGTACCACTTCTGAAACCAAACTGCTCTTCCCCAATCTGATGCTCTGTACATGCCTTCTCCCTCTCAATCAATACCCTCCCATATAATTTACCAGGAACACTCAACAAACTTATACCTCTGTAATTTGAGCACTCACTCTTATCCCCTTTGCCTTTGTACAATGGCACTATGCACGCATTCCGCCAATCCTCAGGCACCTCACCATGAGTCATACATACATTAAATAACCTTACCAACCAGTCAATAATACAGTCACCCCCTTTTTTAATAAATTCCACTGCAATACCATCCAAACCTGCTGCCTTGCCGGCTTTCATCTTCCGCAAAGCTTTTTCTACCTCTTCTCTGTTTACCAAATCATTTTCCCTAATCCTCTAACTTTGCACACATCCTCGACCAAAACACCCTATATCTGCCACTCTACCATCAAGGACATTCAATAAACCTTCAAAATACTCACTCCATCTCCTTCTCACATCACCACTACTTGTTATCACCTCCCCATTTGCGCCCTTCACTGAAGTTCCCATTTGCTCCCTTGTCTTACGCACTTTATTTACCTCCTTCCAGAACATCTTTTTATTCTCCCTAAAATTTAATGATACTCTCTCACCCCAACTCTCATTTGCCCTTTTTTTCACCTCTTGTACCTTTCTCTTGACCTCCTGTCTCTTTCTTTTATACGTCTCCCACTCAATATCATTTTTTCCCTGCAAAAATCGTCCAAATGCCTCTCTCTTCTCTTTCACTAATACTCTTACTTCTTCATCCCATCACTCACTACCCTTTCTAATCAACCCACCTCCCACTCTCCTCATGCCACAAGCATCTTTTGCGCAATCCATCACTGATTCCCTAAATACATCCCATTCCTCCCCCACTCCCCTTACTTCCATTGTTCTCACCTTTTTCCATTCTGTACTCAGTCTCTCCTGGTACTTCCTCACACAAGTCTCCTTCCCAAGCTCACTTACTCTCACCACCCTCTTCACCCCAACATTCACTCTTCTTTTCTGAAAACCCATACAAATCTTCACCTTAGCCTCCACAAGATAATGATCAGACATCCCTCCAGTTGCACCTCTCAGCACATTAACATCCAAAAGTCTCTCTTTCGCACGCCTGTCAATTAACACGTAATCCAATAACGCTCTCTGGCCATCTCTCCTACTTACATAAGTATACTTATGTATATCTCGCTTTTTAAACCAGGTATTCCCACTCATCAGTCCTTTTTCAGCACATAAATCTACAAGCTCTTCACCATTTCCATTTACAACACTGAACACCCCATGTATACCAATTATTCCCTCAACTGCCACATTACTCACCTTTGCATTCAAATCACCCATCACTATAACCCGGTCTCGTGCATCAAAACCACTAACACACTCATTCAGCTGCTCCCAAAACACTTGCCTCTCTTGATCTTTCTTCTCATGCCCAGGTGCATATGCACCAATAATCACCGACCTCTCTCCATTAACTTTCAGTTTTACCCATATTAGAATTTACTTTCTTACACTCTATCAGATACTCCCACAACTCCTGTTTCAGGAGTATTGCTACTCCTTCCCTTGCTCTTGTCCTCTCACTAACCCGTGACTTTACTCCCCAGACATTCCCAAACCAATCTTCCCCTTTACCCTTGAGCTTCGTTTCACTCAGAGCCAAAACATCCACGTTCCTTTCCTCAAACATACTACCTATCTCTCCTTTTTTCACATATTGGTTACATCCACACACATTTAGGCACCCCACTCTGAGCCTTCGAGGAGGATGAGCACTCCTCGCGTGACTCCTTCTTCTGTTTCCCATTTTAGAAAGTTAATACAAGGAGGGGAGGATTTCTGGCCCCCCGCTCCCGTCCCCTCTAGTCGCTTTCTACGACACGCGAGGAATACGTGGGAAGTATTCTTTCACCCCTATCCCCAGGGATAATATACATATATATATACATATACACATACACACACATACACATACATACGCACATATACACACACACACACACATACATACATATACATATGAAAAATGTAAGAAACAATTTAGAAAACTGAAACTTCTAGCTTGAAATGAATGAAAAAAATGAATGTCACATAATGGTTCAACCTCGGGCTATGGAAAAAAAGAAATGTATAATTTATTTACACAAACGTCAATAGCAGTTCTCATCAATTTAACCACTGTATCAATAAGCTTCAAAGTCTAAGCTACATTTTTTCTCCAATTTCACTATTTTCCTTCACATTTTCAATTGTGTCTGAAGGTTCTACTTGAAGAGTGATTGTTTTTCCAGTAAGGGTCTTCACATCTTGGTTACATCCACACACATTTAGGCACCCCACTCTGAGCCTTCGAGGAGGATGCTTTACTTGTGGTGCTGACTTATATATATATATATATATATATATATATATATATATATATATATATATATATATATATATATATATATATATATATATATATATATATATATATATATATATATATATATATATATATATATTATCTATTTATTTATTTTGCTTTGTCGGTGTCTCACGCGTTAGCGAGGTAGCATAGGGAAACAGATGAATGAATGGCCCAACCCACCCACATACATATGTGTATACATACACGTCCACACACGCAAATATACATACATATACACCTCAACGAATACATATATATACACAGAGAGACATATACATATATACACATGTACATAATTCATACTGTCTGCCCCTATTCATTCCCATCGCTACCTTGAAACACATGAAATAACAACCCCTTCCCCCTTCGTATGTGCGAGGTAGCGCTAAGAAAAGACAGCCAAGGACCCATTCGTTCATACTCAGTCTCTAGCTCTTATGTAATATTGCACCCAAACCACAGCTCCCTTTCCGCATCCAGACCCCTCAGAACTTTCCATGGTTTACCCCAGACGCTTCACATGCCCTGGTTCAATCCATTGACAGCACTTCGACACCGGTATACCACATCCTTCCAATTCAATCTATTACTTGCACGCCTTTCACCCTCCTGCTTGTTAAGGCCCCGATCAATTAAAATCTTTTTCACTCCATCTTTCCACCTCCAATTTGCTCTCCCATCTCTCCTCATTCCCTCCACCTTTGACACATATATCCTCTTTGCCAATTTTACTTCACTCATTCTCTCCATGTGACCTAACCATTTCAAAACGCACTCTTCTGCTCTCTCAACCACACTATTTTTATTACCACACATATCTCTTACCCTATTTTTACTTACTCGATCAAACCACCCCACACCAAATATTGTCCTCAAACATCTCATTTCCAGCACATCCACCCTCCTCCGCACAACTCTCTCCATAGCCCACCACTCGGAACTAAAGAACATTGTTGGAACCACTATTCCTTCAAAAATACCCATTTATGCTTTCGAGATAATGTTCTCGACTTTCACTTATTCTTCAAGGCTCCCAGAATTTTCGCCCCCTCCCCCACCCTACGACTAACTTCCGCTTCCATGGTTCCATCCGCTGCCAAATCCACTCCCAGATATCTAAAACACTTCGCTTCCTACAGTTTTTCTCCATTCAAACTTACTTCCCAATTGACTTGACCCTCAACCATACTGTACCTAAAACCTTGCTCTTATTCCCATTTACCCTCAACTTTCTTCTTTCAAACACTTTACCAAATTCAGTCACCAGCTTGTGCAGTTTCTCACATGAATCACCTACGAGCGCTGTATCATTAGCGAACAGCAACTGACTCACTTCCCAAGCTCACTCATCCACAACAGACTGTATCCTTGCCCCTCTTCTCAAAACTCTTGCATTCACCTCACTAGCAACCCCATCCAAAAACAAATCAAACAAATATGGAGACATCACACACCACTGCCGCAAACCTACATTCACTCAGAACCAATCACTTTCCTCTCTTCCTACACGTACACATGCCTTACATCCTCGATAAAAACTTTTCACTGCTTCTAAGAACTTGCCTCCCACACCATATATTCTTAATACCTTCCACAGAGCATCTCTATCAACTCTATCATATGCCTTCTCCAGATCCATAAATGCTACATACAAATCCACGTGCTTTTCTAAGTATTTCTTATACATTCTTCAAATCAAACACCTGATTCACACTTCCTGTACCACTTCTGAAACCAAACTGCTCTTCCCCAATCTGATGCTCTGTACATGCCTTCTCCCTCTCAATCAATACCCTCCCATATAATTTACCAGGAACACTCAACAAACTTATACCTCTGTAATTTGAGCACTCACTCTTATCCCCTTTGCCTTTGTACAATGGCACTATGCACGCATTCCGCCAATCCTCAGGCACCTCACCATGAGTCATACATACATTAAATAACCTTACCAACCAGTCAATAATACAGTCACCCCCTTTTTTAATAAATTCCACTGCAATACCATCCAAACCTGCTGCCTTGCCGGCTTTCATCTTCCGCAAAGCTTTTTCTACCTCTTCTCTGTTTACCAAATCATTTTCCCTAATCCTCTAACTTTGCACACATCCTCGACCAAAACACCCTATATCTGCCACTCTACCATCAAGGACATTCAATAAACCTTCAAAATACTCACTCCATCTCCTTCTCACATCACCACTACTTGTTATCACCTCCCCATTTGCGCCCTTCACTGAAGTTCCCATTTGCTCCCTTGTCTTACGCACTTTATTTACCTCCTTCCAGAACATCTTTTTATTCTCCCTAAAATTTAATGATACTCTCTCACCCCAACTCTCATTTGCCCTTTTTTTCACCTCTTGTACCTTTCTCTTGACCTCCTGTCTCTTTCTTTTATACGTCTCCCACTCAATATCATTTTTTCCCTGCAAAAATCGTCCAAATGCCTCTCTCTTCTCTTTCACTAATACTCTTACTTCTTCATCCCATCACTCACTACCCTTTCTAATCAACCCACCTCCCACTCTCCTCATGCCACAAGCATCTTTTGCGCAATCCATCACTGATTCCCTAAATACATCCCATTCCTCCCCCACTCCCCTTACTTCCATTGTTCTCACCTTTTTCCATTCTGTACTCAGTCTCTCCTGGTACTTCCTCACACAAGTCTCCTTCCCAAGCTCACTTACTCTCACCACCCTCTTCACCCCAACATTCACTCTTCTTTTCTGAAAACCCATACAAATCTTCACCTTAGCCTCCACAAGATAATGATCAGACATCCCTCCAGTTGCACCTCTCAGCACATTAACATCCAAAAGTCTCTCTTTCGCACGCCTGTCAATTAACACGTAATCCAATAACGCTCTCTGGCCATCTCTCCTACTTACATAAGTATACTTATGTATATCTCGCTTTTTAAACCAGGTATTCCCACTCATC
Organism: Panulirus ornatus; assembly: GCF_036320965.1. Taxonomy (NCBI): domain Eukaryota; kingdom Metazoa; phylum Arthropoda; class Malacostraca; order Decapoda; family Palinuridae; genus Panulirus; species Panulirus ornatus. Next base: position 46,153,339 of record NC_092225.1, on the reverse strand, counting down.
AGTCCTTTTTCAGCACATAAATCTACAAGCTCTTCACCATTTCCATTTACAACACTGAACACCCCATGTATACCAATTATTCCCTCAACTGCCACATTACTCACCTTTGCATTCAAATCACCCATCACTATAACCCGGTCTCGTGCATCAAAACCACTAACACACTCATTCAGCTGCTCCCAAAACACTTGCCTCTCTTGATCTTTCTTCTCATGCCCAGGTGCATATGCACCAATAATCACCGACCTCTCTCCATTAACTTTCAGTTTTACCCATATTAGAATTTACTTTCTTACACTCTATCAGATACTCCCACAACTCCTGTTTCAGGAGTATTGCTACTCCTTCCCTTGCTCTTGTCCTCTCAAAAGCCCCTGACTTTACTCCCCAGACATTCCCAAACCAATCTTCCCCTTTACCCTTGAGCTTCGTTTCACTCAGAGCCAAAACATCCACGTTCCTTTCCTCAAACATACTACCTATCTCTCCTTTTTTCACATATTGGTTACATCCACACACATTTAGGCACCCCACTCTGAGCCTTCGAGGAGGATGAGCACTCCCCGCGTGACTCCTTCTTCTGTTTCCCATTTTAGAAAGTTAATACAAGGAGGGGAGGATTTCTGGCCCCCCGCTCCCGTCCCCTCTAGTCGCTTTCTACGACACGCGAGGAATACGTGGGAAGTATTCTTTCACCCCTATCCCCAGGGATAATATACATATATATATACATATACACATACACACACATACACATACATACGCACATATACACACACACACACACATACATACATATACATATGAAAAATGTAAGAAACAATTTAGAAAACTGAAACTTCTAGCTTGAAATGAATGAAAAAAATGAATGTCACATAATGGTTCAACCTCGGGCTATGGAAAAAAAGAAATGTATAATTTATTTACACAAACGTCAATAGCAGTTCTCATCAATTTAACCACTGTATCAATAAGCTTCAAAGTCTAAGCTACATTTTTTCTCCAATTTCACTATTTTCCTTCACATTTTCAATTGTGTCTGAAGGTTCTACTTGAAGAGTGATTGTTTTTCCAGTAAGGGTCTTCACATCTTGGTTACATCCACACACATTTAGGCACCCCACTCTGAGCCTTCGAGGAGGATGCTTTACTTGTGGTGCTGACTTATATATATATATATATATATATATATATATATATATATATATATATATATATATATATATATATATATATATATATATATATATATATATATTATCTATTTATTTATTTTGCTTTGTCGGTGTCTCACGCGTTAGCGAGGTAGCATAGGGAAACAGATGAATGAATGGCCCAACCCACCCACATACATATGTGTATACATACACGTCCACACACGCAAATATACATACATATACACCTCAACGAATACATATATATACACAGAGAGACATATACATATATACACATGTACATAATTCATACTGTCTGCCCCTATTCATTCCCATCGCTACCTTGAAACACATGAAATAACAACCCCTTCCCCCTTCGTATGTGCGAGGTAGCGCTAAGAAAAGACAGCCAAGGACCCATTCGTTCATACTCAGTCTCTAGCTCTTATGTAATATTGCACCCAAACCACAGCTCCCTTTCCGCATCCAGACCCCTCAGAACTTTCCATGGTTTACCCCAGACGCTTCACATGCCCTGGTTCAATCCATTGACAGCACTTCGACACCGGTATACCACATCCTTCCAATTCAATCTATTACTTGCACGCCTTTCACCCTCCTGCTTGTTAAGGCCCCGATCAATTAAAATCTTTTTCACTCCATCTTTCCACCTCCAATTTGCTCTCCCATCTCTCCTCATTCCCTCCACCTTTGACACATATATCCTCTTTGCCAATTTTACTTCACTCA
>NC_092225.1:46135043-46151335 GCF_036320965.1 Panulirus ornatus | reverse complement strand
TTTTTTCCCCCAAACCCAAAATGAGGCTGATTTAAAATTAAAAAAAAAAAATTTTTCCCGGGGGACTATTTGGGGTTCAAAATTTAAAACCCTTTTTGGGGGGTTTTCCGGGTTCAAAAAAAAAAAAAATAAATCTGGCCCGGGCGGGGGCCGGGAATTTCAGTGCGGGGGCGGGGGGGAAAAAATTTGTCCCAAAGGGGGCCGGGGGCAAATTTTGTGGGAAAAAGGGGAAAGGGGGGACCCCCAAAACCACCCCCCCCAAAAAAACAATGGAACTTCCCCCTTTAAGTTTTTTTTTATTGCCCAAAAAAAAAAAATTTTTTTCTTTTTTATTTTTGATTTTTTTTTTGGCTTTTAAAAAAAATTTTAAAAATTTTTTTTTTCATAGGGTTGAAAAAAAAAAATTTAAAACCCAAAAAATTTTCCTATTTTTTAAATTTTCCCCAAAACAAATTTTTTTTAAAAAAACCCCTTTTTTGGGGCCCTTTTAAATTTTGGGGCCCCAAAAATTTTCAAAAAACCAAATTTTTTTCCCCCGGGGGGGTTTTTCCCCAAAAAAACCCCCAAAAAAAAAAAATTGGGGGGGGTAAAAAACCCGGGGAGGGGTGAAAAAAAACCTTTTTTATTTAGGGAAAAAAAGGGGGGTTAGGGAAAAAGGGGGAAAAAACCAATGGGGGGGGGGGGGCTTTTCCAAAAATGATTTATTTTTAAGGGGGTCCCCCCAAAGGGGTTGGGGTTCATGGGGGGGCCCATGGGGGGTGGGGGAAAAAACCCCTTTTCTCAAAAGGGCCGGGCCAAAAAAAAATTTAAAACCCCCAACCTTCCCCTTCGCCCCCTTCCCCCCAAACCAAACCAAAAAAATTAAAAAGGGCCCCTTTCCCAAAAAAGGGCCGTTAATTTTTTTTTTTTTAAACCCCAATGAAAAAAAAAAAGGTTTTTTTGGGGGTTTAAAGGGGGCCCAAAAATTTTTGGAAACCCACCCCCCAAAACCCCCCCACACCACAAAAAAACCACCCACACCCACCCACACACACTTAAACAAAAACCCCACCCCCCCACACCAAAAAAAACAGGGGGGGGGGCCCCCAAAACCCCCCACTGAAAGGGCCTTTTTTCTATCCCAAAAAAAAATTTTAAAAAAGGGGGTTTGGGCCCTTTTTGGGCCCTTTTTAAAAAAAACCCAACCGGGGGTAGCCCCATTAAATTTCCTTTGGCTTTTGGGGGAAAAGTTTTGGAAGGGAAAAAAAAAAAAACTGGTTTTAATTTCCAAAATTTTACACCCCCCAAAAACCCAAAAAGGGGGAAAAAAGTATGTGGGGGTGGTTTTGGTGGGTGGGGGGTTAAAAATTTTTACCAAATATTTTTAATTTTATCCCAACCCCACCCCCACCCCCAACACACAAACCCCCCCAAAAACCACAACACCCAGGGGGAAATTTTGTTTTGGGGGGCACTCAGGGCTTAATTTAAAAAGGGGGGCCCAAAAAGGGCCGGGTTTTAGGGGGGAAAAAAAAAATTTTTTTAAAAAATTTTTAAAAAGGCTTATTTTTCCCAAAAGGAAATTCCCCAGCCCCCAGGGGGGCGGGGCCTTTTTTGGGTTTTCCCCAAAAAATTTTCCCCAAAGGGATGAGATTTTTTTTTTTTCCCATTTTCCTTTGTGGGGCCTTTTTTTTTTTTTGGGCTTTTTTTGTGGTATGTTTTTTTTATCGATGGGGATTTAAAATGTATGGGAAAATAGGGGGATTTGGGGATTTTTTTTCCCCCTTTTCCATTATTAAAAAAAGGGGGGAGGGGTTTTTTGGTTTTTTTCCATTTTTATATTTTTTATTAAAATATGGGGTTTTGAAAAGGGAAAAAAGGTTTTTTTACGGAAAATATGGGGGGAAAGGGGGGTTTAAATTTTAAACCAATTTTTCACTTCGGGAAAAACCCAAAAAAAATAAAAAATTTTTTAAACAACATTTTTTTTTGGTAAAAAATTTTTAAAAGGTTTTTTTTTAAAAACCCAAATTAAAAAAAAAATTGTTAAAAAATTTTTTTGAAAAAATTTCCTTTTTTTTTTTCCCCCCCTTTTTTTCCCCCAACCCCACCTGGGTTTTTTTTTTGGGGGCCTTTTTAAGGGTTTTTTCCGCGCGGGGAAAATACAAAAAAAAACCCAACCCCAGCGGGTTGGACCCCAAACCCCAAAAACTTAAATTCCCCCAACCTTTTGGGAAACCAAATAAAACCCGGGGAAGGGGGCCCAGGAAAAAAAATTAAAAGGAAAAAAATCGGGCCCCTTTTACAAAAAGGGCCGGGCCCGGGGGGGGAGGGCTGGGGGGTCTGTTCCAACCCTTAGGTTTTGTTGACTTTTTAAAAAACCCTTTTTTCAAAAGGGGGAACGGTAGGGGAAACCTTTAAAACCCACAAAGGGGCCACAAAACCCCCTTGAGTTTGGGGGGCCGGTAGGGGCCCCCTTGACCCGGGGGGGCCCCCCTTTTTTTTTTTAACCCTTTTGGCTTTAAATTAAAAAAAAGGGGTTTTGGGGGAACTAAAAGGGCCCCCAATGGGTTTTTAAAAAACCCCTTTTAGGTGTTGAGGGGGTGGCCGGGGTTTTTGGGCCCCCTTGCCCCTTTTAAAAAGGGGCCCCCACGGGGGGGGGGGCCCAAAAAGCCCTTTGGGTAGGGAACCCGGCCCATTTATTTTTTTTAACCCTTTGGGGGAAAGGCCCAGGGGGGTTTGGGTTCCCCTTTCCTTTATCAGGGTTTTTCCGGCCCCAACCGTGAAATTTTCAAGGGGGGGGGAAAACCAAAAAAAAAAAAAAACCCTTTTTACTGGGTTTTTTTGGGGTTTTTCACCCCAAAAGGGGAACAAAGATTTTTGGGGCCCCCTTTTTAAACAAAAAAATTAAAAAAAACATTTTCCCAAACCTTTTTTTTTAAAAAGGGGTCGGGCCCAAAAAAAAAATAAAAACCCCCTTTTAAACAAGTCCGCATAAAAAAGTTTAAAAACCCTTTTTGGGCGGGGGTCCAACAAAAAAAAAAAAAAGTTTTACCCACTTTTCCTTTTAGGGGGGATTTCCAGAAAAAACTATTTTAAATTTCCCCTTTTAAAAAAGGGCCCAAAAAAGGGGATTTTCCCAACCTTTCCATTACCACCCCCCTTTTTTTGGGTTTTCCCAAATTCTTTTTAGGGGGCCGTTTTTGGGGGGGGGGTTTAGGGAAACCCGGAAATTAAAAAAAAGGGCCAAAAAAAAACGGGGTTTTCGGGGGGGCGGGCAAAGGGGGGGGGGCCCTGAGAGATTTCAGGTTTTTTAAATTATTCACTTTTCCTGTTGGAAAGGGGGGCCTGTTTACGCCCGGGGAAACCCCACTTTAAAAAACCCCAAGGCTTTTTTATTTGAAAGGGGGGGGTTCCAAGGGGGCCAGGGGGGGGGGGAGGGATTGGGGCCCCCCCAAAATTTTGGGGTTTAAAAAATTTTCCCCAAATTTTGGGGATTTTGGGGGGGGGGCCCAATTTTGGGGTGTTAACCGGGGGGAAGGAAAAAAAACCGGTCGTTTCCCTTTTGGGTTTAAAAAAAAACAGGGGGGGGGGTTTGGTTTGGGGAAGGACAGGGAAAAAATTTTTGGGGCCTTGGGGAAAACTTTCAGGGAATCTTTTTCCCCCCACGACCCCCAAAAAAACCGGGGGGTTTGGTTTATTCTTTTTTGGCTGGGGGAAAGGGTATATTTTTTTTTTTTAAAAATAAAATTTTTTCCGTTTTGGGAAAGGGGGGGCCCCAATTTGGAGGGGGGGAAATTTTATTTCTAAATAAAAAAAAACCTTTTTTAAAAACAGCGGGGAAAATTTTTACATGGGCAGGGGGAAAAAAAAAATTTATTTACGGGTGGGGGCCCGGTTTTTCCTGGGGGTTTAAAAAGTTTACGGGTGGGGGGGGTCCCCTTTCGATATAAAAAGGCTTTTTGGGGTTGGGGCCCAAAAAAAAATTTTTAAGGGGGGAACTTGTGGTGGGGTCCATCTTCCGTTTATAACCCAAACAGTTGAAAGTATACAAACAAACTGCCATGGGATATTGTGGGGCCATTGAACACAGGAGACAAACACCTTCCTAGGACAACAAATGAAAATCTTCCATTTACAGTTCACCCGAAAAAAACCTTTTTTTTACGTGCCAGCCACAAAAAATAAACACATTTTTGCCATGCAGGGGGAAAACAAAAAACCAAAAGAGTTGGTACATCCTTTGATGGGGATATTTCAAACACAAATAAAAGTAAAAAACTGGAACTTAGGGGGGGGACTCCCTAAAGGCTGTTCCTTTGGGCGACGGGAAAAAAGGGTGGTGAGGGAGGAAGGAGGTAAGGAGGTGAGGGAGGGAGGGAGGGATGGGAAAAAAAACCCACCCTCTCATCAAGCCTCCCTCCTACCTTCCTACCTCCTACCCTCCTAAACCTTTAAGCGAAGGCAGACCAGAGTGGGGACTGGGAGAGGGGAAAATTGGGAACCCACTGAGGAAATGAAAAAAACCCAGGGGGGAGGGGGGGAATCTTATCAAAAAAATAAAAAAAAAAAAAAAAAAAGCAACTCCGGGGATGGGGTGGAACAAGAAAAGCTATTCGTGGGCATCAAAAAGAACCCCTAAAACCAAACCGGCTTCCTCCCCGGGCAAACCAGGAGAACATTGTAATACAGTTTCCTTTTTAAAACTTCCCAAAACCTGCACGACAGAGGGACTATAAAAACACGGGTGGAAAAATGTAAGGGGGGGGAAAAAAAAAAAAGCCAGTTTTAGTATAATAAATAAATCAAATAAAAAAATCTCCTAAAATAAATGGCAGGGAAAACCAGGCATAACCCAAAGGGATGTGTCTATTTTCGTTTGTTCAAAAGGGGGGGGTCGCAACCCGGTTTCGTTTATGCATTTTTTGATTTCAGGGGCCCGCCTCCAGGTCCTGTTCTGGTCCGGGGTCGATAATAAACGCTATAAGGGGGAAATACCTGAGGCAGCGGATCAGGGTGATGAAAATGGGTACTAAGGCTGTGTTTTCGACAAAATGTTTCTCGTCGCCTTTTCACCGAGTGGCCAAAGATAAAAAAACGGGGGATTGGGGTATGTTCAAATGCACTTTAAAAACCTCCTGCGTTCATGGGGACTCTTCGGTGCTTTTTCAATGAAACCCCACAAAACTCTAGATGGGGTGGACATTTACATAGGGGTTCGGTAAAAAAAGCTGTCAGGGGAGGACTTCCGTAGTGCTGACATTTCGGGGGGGACTCGGGGCCAATATCCCATTCTTATCATTTAATTTCAAATTAAAAACCTTAATTAAACTATTTACATTTAAGATGGCAGGGGAACAGAAAATTATCTAAACCATTGGTTATATTTAACTGTGGAATATGAGTCTACAAACAGGGAAATACTTTCTTTCCACCCAGTTGCATAATTTCCAGGGCCTACTTGGTTACTGTTAAAGGGAATGGCTGTGTAAAACTCCCAGTGGGAAAAACCAGTGATATTAAAATTAAGTTTTATTTGGCAAACTGCTTAATTGTGTTCGGGAGTACCAACATCCTGTTTAACCCAATTACCAAAGACTAAAAGAATCAGGGGCCCCCACCATTGTCGAGATTTCTCTTTAAAAAAATAAAACTGGGGAAAAAAAAAGTTGTTTTTTTTTACCATCTCAGCTCAGCTGCTTTTTATAAAAGCAATGTTAGGGGGGCTTGCGGGGGCAAATCCCATAAACAGGGCCTTGGGGTGATTCCATTTCAAAAGGCCCCCCTCAAGCAGGCAAGGGGCATGATCACAGGGACCCCACAAGTCTTGCAGGGGGTTAAAAAGGCAAAAAGGCCTTTAAAAATTTTTACTGTGATGTGAAGTGGTGATGATGGGCAGAGGTGGTCCCTTATTGTTAAAGGAAGAGGGAAAAGGGGAGGTGGGGAGGGAAAGGGAAAGAAGGGGAAAGAAAAGGGAAAGGAAATTAGGGTGGAAGAAGATGGAAGAAGGAAAGGAAGAAAGAAAAGAAGAAGGATGAAGGAAGAAGGAAGGAAGGAAGGAAGGAAAAAGAAGAAGAAGGGGAAGAAGAAGAGGGGAGGGGATGGTGGGAGGTGGGGGGATAGGAATTGGGGCCAGGGGGGGTTGCTTCATTTTGGGCCAACAACCGGGGCGCCTCCCCCCACCTTCGTGTGGGACAACCACTCCAACTTAAACTCAACAAAACCCCCCACTCCAAACTTTTTCTCCAGCATTTTCCTGAAATAACTTGGGAATAAAACAATATTTTTTTTTTCTTTTTATTCATTTTAACAAATTTTGTTCGTAAAAAATAATGTAAAATAGACACCAAATTTCCGAAGTTTTTCCCCCACCATTTTTGGCACCAGGTGCAAGAAAACAAGAACCCATACGACACAAGGCCATACAGGGCTGGAAAGCGAAGTGCCAGGGGCTTGGGCTAGCTTGCACAGGGGTTATGGCCTAATTGCGTCCTGAGAAGGGGCAAAGAAAAGAGGGGGGAAAAAAATACTTTAACCCCCTTCATTTATTAGGGCTTTGATTTTCCTTTCCCCTATTGGGGGACTTTTTTACTCCCCAAAAAAACCCCACCCCACCCCCAACCTCCCACTTCCAAAAAAATCAAGCGCATTTGCTGAAAGGACCTAAGGGGACGATTTGACATAATTGAAGACAACTCCGATTTTCGTGAGGGGTACGACAAAAACGGAAAAAAACATTACTCCTAGAACAAAAAATAACCGAAGCAACATATAACAAGCAACTTTATAACCCAGAAAAGTTAGTAAATTATCAATTTTTTAAAAAAAACTAAAGGGAAGCAAGCGCAAGAAAAACGAAAAATAGGATGGGCACCAATCCAGGAAAGGGGGGACGTGTGGGGGGGGGGACGGGGACGTGAAGGCCCAAGCTCAAGTATATTAGGGGATCATACCATTGGGGACTTCGGGACTCGTAAAACGGAGTACAGAACAACACATTCAGGTTTTCCCCACGGAAAGCCCCCCAACCAGAAAGTACTGGGAGTGAGTGGGAAACCCGTTCCATTCCACCGGGACTACCAGTGAACAACCAAATACGCCTTTCCCAAAGGCCTCGCCTTGGCGGAATTTTTCAAAATAAACCTCTTAAAACCAAAAAAAAACGAAAACATTTCATTACACTTATAACCAACCCCTAGTCCCGCCGGAGGGTTAAATTAAAATTGAACGCACCAAACTGTAACGTTATTATTAGAGAAACCCAACCCCAACAAAAACTTTTTACAGATCAATTTTATACAATGGTCATGCCCAAAAACCCACAAACCCAATCCGTTACACTAACAAAATACTTGTATTTTTTCAAATCACCTTCCCTGTTACCTGGCCTGTTGTATCCGGGGGCCCCTTCCTTTTTTTTTTGCCTCTCTCTTTTTCTAAAAACCAACCACACACAAAAAAAAGGGGGACCTTTCTGGAACCCAAGGCGCCCCCAGGGACAGGGGAATCCCCAACTTTCACCATTGACACATCCAGCCAGGGGGGGGGGGGACTTTACCCAGCTACACAAGGGGGGGAACCCGTTTTTCTTTCTAGGACTATATTAGACCAGGGCCCCTTTTTAAACCCACGGTTTTTTTTTGGTTGCCCCCAGGTGCGAAGGTCCCAATAAGGACCACTTTGGGCCTTCCAGGGGGGGGTGGGGGGGGCCCCAAGGGTTCAGGGGACTGCTTGTGGGACCCCAGTTTCCAGGCGTTACCGAAGGTTGGGTTTCGGGCTTCTTTCTTTCCTTACCCAGGGACCAAATGGGGCTGGGAGGCCTTTCGGGGGACCGTACGGGATTCCCGGTATTAACTGCTTTAATTTATTCCCCACAGGGGGGGGGAACTTAATTCAGGCACACCAAGCTGGAAGGGAGATGGGGTGTTGGGTTGGGGGGGGGTTTCACTCCAAGGGGGCGGCGGGGCACTGGTGGTGACATTTCTAGGGAGAGTAGGGAGGGGGTGTTAAAGGGGGTCGGGAACCCCCCACTGGGGGGCGGGGGGAGGGGGGAACAAAGTTCTGTTTTTCTGGGGGAGTGAAGGGGGCAATATTTTTTTCAGCTGTTTTTTTGGTGGAAGTGAGGACTGATTGGTGCGGAAAACCCCCCGGGAGTGGCACATTTGGGTCCAGGCCCGTGTGTTTTGGCTTTTTCTTGAGGACCAATTGGGGGGGACCAGGGGGGGGCACCTTGGTTACCATAACCAGATCTGGTTATAGGGACCCCAAGATTTTTTAATCGGTAACCATCACCCAGATCCCTTGGTAACCATAAGGGCCTGTAGGTATTTTCCTGGTATATGGGGGGACCAGATTAACTATGGTTTAACCATAAACCATATTTTACCGGTTTACCATAAACCAGTTTTTCCTGGGTTTCTAACCCTAAACCAGTTCCTGAATAATTTCATAAATTAACCAGTATTTTTTCCTGGTACCAGTAACCAGATCTGGTCCTGGATTAATTTCATAAACCAGATTCCTTGGTACCATAAAAAACAGATTCCTTGGGAACCGGATTACCGAGGGCAGGTTTTTAGAGGTCACAAAGTAACCCTTTTTTATACTGGGGGCAGGCCAACTAATAAGGGGGAGGGGGACAAACCCACTTGCTACAAAAAAACACGGGGCTGGGGAAGTGGGGGCCTCCTTAACAGGGGGGGGGACAAGGGGGGACGCATTGGGCTTTTAGGGGATTGAAGGGGATTTAGCATCCAAACCTTTGCTGCTGAGAAACCACCACAATGATATAATAAGATAAAAATCTACGAAGGGACTCGGCTTGATGTGTAGGATGAAAAACCCTGGAGGTGGGAGAGAGGCTCGGTATCTTAAAAAAAAACAAAATAGTTGTAAAAAACTAAAAAACAAGAGGGCACACATCTATGGAACCCACCACGGAAAAAGGCTAATTAAAGATCAAGAGTTGTAATTCAATAAGGGAGGACGGTAGGCAAATACTGTACTTTAGGGATAACTTTAGTTTTTTAAATTTATTAAGGGCCCAACTTTGCTTTGCATTTTGGGAATAACCGCGTGGGGTGGGAACCGCTTATTTACCGATCCTTATAAGCCTCGGTCGGGGGGGGAGGTTACGGGGGGGGGGGACTCTTGGGGTGAATTGATGGGCCAATTACCCTTTAACGTTGGAACTTTCGGGGTTGGTCAACGTCAAAGGCCAAAAATCGTTAGCTCATTCGGTGGATCGTACCTCCAAAAGCGGCTCGGGGGGGGTGGACTTTCGTTAAAACCCCTTCCTCGGTGTTTATCAAGAAGTTAGGAAAATTTTTTTTTCCAAGCGTTGGGGGACCCACAAAAGTAATTCATTTTTCAGTTATGTGATTCAATACAATATTCTGTGTTTTGTGAGCCTTGGGTTCAATACCGCGCCATTCATTATTTCCTCACCCTTCCGGTTAAACTTGTGGGGAAATCTAAATTAAAGGTGTTTTCCAAGGTCTGGGGAGGGGGACAGGGGCTGCCCGGGACCCAGGGGATGATGGTTAGGAAGGGGCCACAGTGATTTGGCACGGGACCCATTCCTGGGACAAAAAACCTTGTGTGTGTTAATGGTTTGTCGCATCACACAGCCCAGCGCCAAGGAAGAAAAAAGTTTTACTGACGGGTCCTGCCTTGGGGTTAAAACTGCTTAAAGGGGGGCGTTTCCGGCCCACTTGTTTACCAAATTCTCTGTGTCAAGATGTTCTTAGTCTTTTTACTTATATACCCACTTTACGGTTCCTGATTTAGGAAATGTTAAAAAGGGGTGTCCAGTGCTTTTACATTTTTTATTCTTGTTTTCCTTAACTTTCTGTCCCACATGAACCACGTGGGGACTGTCAACACAAAAATCTACCTTGGCACATTAATTAATTAAACCTTCTTTTGCCTAATTTTTTTTTACCCCACTCTCTTTCATACTTCATTTATACCATTTCCTTATTCCATTCAACTGTAAAATTCATTACCCAATTCCCATTATTGTACTGAGGGGAAAAGTTCATTTCCATTTTTACAGGGTTATTCATTGTGTCAATTTCTTTAATTGTTTGGACTCGATATGGGAAACTATTTGCTTTTGTAACCTAATTAGGGTGCCTTCCCCAACCAATAACCAATATTTTTAAACAGGGGGCTCCACGAGGCTTCCTTTTTGTTCATCAAAAACTATTACCTTTAACCTCCATTTTCCTCCATTTCACATAAACACCGTCTTCTAGAATCCAAAATGTTTTGCAGGGAAAAAACATGGGGGGTCTTCTAAAAACCCTCACCCCCGCGGCGGGCTGGTTTTGCAAAACCGCGAGAAGGCGGGGAGGAAACCCAAATTTCATCTTGCAAACGGGGTGGTTGGTAGTGTGTAGGGGGTGAGGGGGTAACTTGTTTCCCTTTATACCGGGGAAAAACCTTCACCATTATTTATGCAATCCGGGCATCGATCCCCAATTACGTTTTTTTCTCCTCTTTTTCCCCTAATACTTTACATTAACGCATTCGGGCCCATTCATATATTCAGGTACTCGGTTGGGGAGGAGTGTAGGCCCCACCCCGGGCCCACCCCACCCACCAACACTCCTCAGTTAAACCCCCAACTTCGGTTCCTTTTGCCTCAGCTTCGCCCGGCCCCGCCCCCCCCCTCCGCGTGTGGGGCGGTTACGTAAACCCCAGGGGGGACCTTCCGGCATTCAAATAAACCAAATTCATTGCTGCTAGGGTTTGTGCGGCGGCTGGAACCGCCACTGGGGCCACACGCTCTGTAATTATTTTAAAAACATTTGGGGCTGTGGCCAGGGTCCTTTCCCCACCCCTGAACTGGGCCAACGTTGTCATATTATTGTATTCTTCAATAAACCATTCGGCCTCTTACGTGAAAAGTATTTTTCTCTTAACGTCAATACCCCCCACCTCCCTGGCATGTTTGTAACCGGTCCACTGACCCTTTAGTAGGGTAATTTCAAAGGTTGATACCGAGGATGATTAAAGGGTGGACTAGTGGTTTACGCTTTAATTGGTATATTGCGCCATAACCTTCCACTTTAGTGGGGAAACTTAGGGGCTTGTAGGGGCAAGGCTTTTGTTGGGGGACTATTATATTTCTGGGTGTTGCAACCATTTTTTTCTTCATCGTTTTGAGTATAAAAGCCAGCCCTCCACCAACGATGGTATCTTAACATAAAACAAGGGGTCTTTTTTGTCGGATGGGGGGTTTTTTTCGGCCCGGGGTGTACGTGAAATGTATATAAAAGCTTGAGGGGGGGGGGGGTGGGGTGGGGGGGGGGGGGGGTGGGGGGGACTTTATGTAATATTTATGGAAGGTTACAGGCAAAGCATGGGTTACTAATTAAAAAAAATTAACCCAATTTTACAATGGAATGGCCTCTGGGGGTTACGGGGGGCCGGGGGTTGTGTGTGTGTGTATGTGGTGTGTTTGTTTTAAAGGAATAAGGGGGGGAGGCTGGAAGGTTGCAGTTTGGAGGGTAGGGAATAGGTTAGAAAACAACCCAAAAAACCCCACGTAGTTTTACATTTTTTCCTCTCCCAAAAAAACATCCCACTTCAGCAATTTCCATTTTACCCTTGACCATTCGTGTCGTTGTCTTTTTATTATGTTTACAGCTTTTATATTATTTGGTTTCCGAGGACGGTGGGGGGAGATATGAGAGAGGATGTGGACGGGACAAGGCTTCAGGGGTAGGTTAAAAGCGGGTTCTTGGCAAAGGGAAGCAAAAGCAGGCCAAGCAGCGTTGTGCAAGAAAAAGAAAAGTGTGGGGGCAGTGGGCGCAAACGATTTTCTCCCGGGGAGGTTTTCACTGTTATCTTTAAGGTACCACCTTCCCCTAATACTCCCTATCGAATTCTTGGAAAAGGAGGCCCCCAAACCCACCACTTGGGCGGACCCCCACATGTACGCGCTTCTTCAAAAAAACCACAGTGCTATGGGACCGGTAAAAATTTGGAGGTTCACTTGTTTCCTAACCCCCTTGTGCCACGGCGCTTTTATTGAATGATCAATGGGGGGGGGGGGGACGCGAAAATGGTTACCAGATTTCGAGGGTTGGATTCGTTCAAAGTGTTTTAAACCCTTTGGGGGGCATTTTATGGTTCCAGTGTTTTTACCGTAGAGTTTGCTCAAGGGATCTTCCCCGTGGTTGGTGCAGTTTTCGAGGGTTATGGGCAGACAAAAATGAACCCTCATAACTTTTTTCCTTTTACAACTGATTTTAAATCACTGGCAGTCTCATGCACCGCCAATTGATGACACCGAAAAACAAAATATTACTCATCCAAAAAGAAATGAGGCCCTGGGGCACCTGTGGGCGAGGGGGGAAAGTAAGGTTCTAATGGGTTTCCACAAGCAGCGGGCTTTCCCGGGGGGTAACAGGTCTAGCTTGGGGACACCCCGCACATCTGCGGGGGGGGTGACAAACTGAAGGTCGTCCTGGGGCAGGGTACGGGCCCCACTTGCTCCCAACCACCAGGCCACAAGGTTGGTTAATTTTCGGTCTATCTTGTGGATTACGGAGTTGACGGTTTTTGTCGGATTAACGATTATTATGTTTTTGTTTAACAAAGCGGGACGTCGCGTCCACCAAGGGCCATCAAACTTTCAGTTCAAAAAACCCATACACAATTCAATTCACGACAAAAAAGGATAAAAGTTGTATCTTATTTTTAACACAAGATTTTTTTTACCGTTTCTCTTTGCTTTTTAACCGTTTCTGGCTCCTGTTGACATATGTTTACCTTTGGTTTAGAGGGAGTGGTAAGTGTGTAAACAGTTGTTTGTGCAAAAAAATGGTGTGGGACTTGCACTAGAACATTCCTTGGGACAAAGTAATCCACGAGATAGGGGCAAATTACGTCACTTCCACCCCCAACCAGGCCAGCCACCAGGAGGGGCCTTGGAAAACCCGACTTTGCATGGGCAGGGGGTCTAATTTTAAAAGCTGGAAATGGAAAAAACATGATATAAAAAACCTTTGGCACGGTTTTTTAAAGCCTTCTTTGCAAGCCTCCTCGCCTCTCTCTTCTCTCCTTCTCTCTCTTTCTCTTCTTCTCCGTCTACTATTTCTCTCTCTCTCTCTCTTTCAGCAAAAAAAATCATTTACCAAATGGATTTGAAAGAAAAAAAAAATTTCTTATACATCAATCCCTTTCGGAGTTTTTCTCGCGCAATTTCAAAAACTTATAAAAGCATTTTTAACGGCATGAAAAAAAAATTCGAAAGGGCAATAATCCCCGGAAGGTTCTGATAAAAAGAAAAAAGATTTCTGCCACACGTTTCCAATCGCTTGGCCACCTGGCCCTAAGGGCCCTTAAAACCTTGATTTTTAATTGTGTTTTGCTGCTATTAAAAACATAACCGGTACCGGCTTCTTTGTGGGCTTCCTAAAGGGGCGTTCTTTTCCTGTTGGAGGCGGGGGGGGGGACGGAACAAAAGGGATTACGGGCAGTTATCCAAAGGGGAATTGGGTTTAAGACCCCAGCACCCTTATAACTCATTACATTTATAAAAAAAAAAAAAAAAAAAAAAGGGTGGGGGGTCTAATCATAGGTGGGTATATTTGAAAATTCCATCCTAAGGTTACGGTTATTTTATTCCCAATCCTGTTGGAACTCGATGTTGTGCCGCACAATTGGAGTACAAAGTTTCCAATGGGTACCATTGGGGGTGGGGCGGTAAGTCCACGGATTCACGGGGGGGGGGGGGGGGGGGGGGGGGGGGGGTTCTGGTCGTTTATACTTTCATGGGTTTTGCTCAATCGTAAACTTAGTAAGCGGCTGACCTTTTTTATTTATTTTTTTTTTTTTTTATTATCTCGATGTTTTCCATTTCCAGGGCAAAGCAAAAGTGGCTTCAACCTGAGGGGGCCAAACACCCCACGAGGAGGGCTTGGTTGGGGTCCACTGGGGGACGGTCGGGGGTGGGGACGGACGCTTCCCCCACTTTCCCATCTAGTGGTGAGGCCCAGTCGAGTTCGGTCGCTGGATTCCAACAAAAACACATACCTTGGATCCCTTAGCGAGGCAGAGGGAGAGAGGGAGAGGAGGAGAGAGAGAGAGTGGGAAGGGGGAGAGAGGTGGGGAGCAGGAGAGAGGAGGAGGAGAAGGGGGAACAGGGGGGGCAATGTATGAGGAGAGAGAGGGGAGGAGGGGGAATGACGGAATGGAGAGAGAGAGAGAGAGGAGAGAGGGAGAGTGGACACTCTAAAAAATACAACACCGAGGCCTTTGTGGGGGGGGACGTAGGGACCGCAACACAGCGTTACGCTTCGTTACCTGAAGCCAACATTCAACCCCGCCCCCCAATCTTGGGAAACGGAACGGTTACGGGGGGGGGGGGGGGGGGGTAACCCCTTGAGTACGACGTCCACACAATACAACCCACCATAACCCTTCCCTCGGGAGGGTAGGTGGTACGTAAAGGGACGTTCTCGAAGGGGTTTCGTTTTCAGTCCGTGGGGTTTTTTTCAAAAAGGCGTGGGGGGAAAGTGGGGGAGGGGGAAGGGAAGGATAGGAATATCGCAAACATAACTTACGATTCCAAAGCAAACCGCATTCTTATTATAATCAAGCTTTCTTATGCGGGGGGGGACCACAAATAAGGGGCATTTTCCGGATAATAGCATAGTGGCGGTCCACCAAGGAATCAAGTTTCAGGGAGAGAAGGAGGCTGCAGTTGGGGGGGGAACGCATAAAAAATTGTTGTGTGTTGGGGTTTGTTGTGTGTGTGTGGTGTGTTGTGTTGTGTGGTGATATGTGTGTTACAACAAAAACCATTAAAAAACTTGTGGCGTTCCAAAGGTCATTCGTTCATTTAAAGATGTGGAAAAACGAGGGGGACGTTAATTCAGAAACTGGAAAACCACAGAAAAAAACGTGGAAGGGGTTATGGCTTGGAAAGAGGTGGGAAATTACGATTACGGACCCCTTAATAACATGGGGGGACGGTTTACGGGGGGACCCCTTGAAATAAAACAAGACCGGTTTTTCCGGGTTACGGGCGTTTTGAGCCACGGATGGGGGCACGGGACCCTTGAACCTAGGGACGGTACGGGCGTTTGATGGCAAACGGATGGCAGCACGGGAGACTCTTGGAAAAACCAAGGTTTTGGGTATTTACGGCGGTTTTGAAGACGGATGCACGGGGACACTTGAGTACCCGATTGGTACCAATGCTTGGAGGCATGGTACGGTTTTACGTGACCCTCTTGGAGGTAGCATGACGGGTATGGCCTTTTAAGCATGGTCGGGCCACGGACCTTCGGCATGGGGAAGTTGCGATCCACGGAGCCCACACCCAACGATTATGAAAAACCCTGTGGGTATTTTGGAAAGGGTCTGCCCTCTAAATAAATCTGAGGGGGGGGGGGACTTGGTAGGGTCAAGATCAAAAAAAGCCAGGGCCCATTTCCCCACAATCCCTCCGGGGTTGTTTCCAGCCACGGGCTCATGGAGGTTCAAATAAAAACATTTGTCTCATAAGGGTTCGTTTATGATTTTTCCCAATACCAGTGGGAACTGAAAAAAAACAGGTTAAATATATGTGGTAATCATGATTTAAACTGCTGGGAAAGTGAATTAGTGGTTACATTTTACGCAGGTAGGAGGAGGGCAATGGGGGGCAAAAAAAAAACTCTAAAAAAATAACCGAAACCGGGGCCCTCCGTGCCCAAAGTGGGGTTTGGGATTAACTGGACCCATGATTAATTACCACGGGGTTTCCGGGCCATGGGTTTGGAAGGGGGGAATTTCTTGGGGGCGCCGAAAAATTTCAAGCCCAACAGGGGGGGGGGGGAACCCAATCCCCTGTTCATTCCTCCCCACCGGGGGATTAGGGTCCGATTAGATTTGGAGTACCTGGCTTTTAGGGAGGCATTGGGGGCTTCTGAGTAGCGAGGGGAGAGACTTAAAAGAACCTAACACGTGAGGTAAAGGCTTACGAAGGAACATTTTAAAAAAATTATAAAGGATGAGACAACAAAGCGTCCACCTGTACAGAAACTCTATCCCTGGTGGGCGCCAAAACCAGATGGCATTGAAAAAAACACAACAAATAGCAAAAATTGACACCACCAATAAACAAACAGGGGCCTTTCACAGATTGGGTTAACCTTGGCCTTTTGACCAATGCATTCAAGCCTTTTTCACTCCACAGATAGGGCAAAACCCCAGGGGGGTTGGGGCCACCCACGCACCGTCGCAGGGAAAAAACTTTTCCCCCCGTATCGAACCCCAGAGAAGAGCTTAGTCGTAGATTGACCTTTCCCCAG
>NC_092225.1:46016472-46134943 GCF_036320965.1 Panulirus ornatus | reverse complement strand
ATACACCCTCCACCAACAATTTCGGCCCTCCTCTTCCTATAGTGGTCACTCATCTCCTATCTCTACTTCCATCTTCCATTTCGGTCCTTAACCTCCCACCTTTGCCCCAATCACACAACTTGTGACTCCATATTCCAACTGCGACCCTCCACCTTCCACCATCCACTTCAATCCTTAACCTTGCACCCCGTCCCTCCACATGCCCATCTCTCCCCTCCCCAACATTTGCAGTTCATGTTTACAGTCATAAAAAAAAAGTCCTATTGCAACTTACCTTGACCTTTTTTCGTAAGCTTGCGTGTCGAGAATTTTGTTATTATGTGATTATGTAAGGCAAAATAACACACAAGCCTTAAGTTCATAGTGAATGAAACATTCTGGGAAAAGCTGACCTGCGACTCGTACAGTCTGGAACCTTAACCTAACCTGTACAATATAGATAATTCATATATATATATATATATATATATATATATATATATATATATATATATATATATATATATATATATATATATATATTGGAAAGGATGACAATTTGCGCGTGATCAAGATATTCCTATGAGTCCACGGGGAATATGAAACACGATAAGTTCCCAAGTGCACTTTCCTATAATAATCACATCATCAGGGGAGACACAAGAGAGAAATAAGTCAGTTGATATACATCGAAGAGACGAAGCTAGGACGCCATTAGGTAAACTTGCGATTGTCCAGGACAAACAACGAGCGTTCATAAACTTATCATTTTACAAATTTTATCAACGATAAAGTTATCTAATTTGTATAGACCATCACTTATATTAAGATTATAATTCTATGTGTATTCAGTAATAGATGATTCAATGATATTTCTGGTGGTAATAGAGTTAGAGTTGATAACTGAGGTAGCATTACTCCAGTCAATACAATGATCATAGTTTTAACGTGGTTAAACAAGGCATTTGATTCTTGTCCCGTTCTTATACTATATTTATGTTCCTTAAGTCTAACAAAATGAGCCTTACCAGTCTGCCCAACATAAAATTCGTCACAATTTCCACATGGCACTTCATAAATGCATCCAAGAGAATTTTCTGTTAAATTTCTGACATATATATATATATATATATATATATATATATATATATATATATATATATATATACATATATATATATATATATATATATATATATATATATATATATATATATATATATATTCAATGGACCATTCTGCATTATATTATGCAATAGAGGTACAGATTATAAGTGTCTTACCATCAACGTGCATAATGGATAGGATATATATATATATATATATATATATATATATATATATATATATATATATATATATATACATATATATATATATCCTATCCATGGGGATAGGGGATTAAGAATACTTCCCACGTATTCCCTGCGTGTCGTAGAAGGCGACTAAAAGGGGAGGGAGCGGGGGCTGGAAATCCTCCCCTCTCGTTTTTTTTTTTTTTTTTTTTCAATTTTCCAAAAGAAGGAACAGAGAATTGGGCCAGGTGAGGGTATTCCCTCAAAGGCCCAGTCCTCTGTTCTTAACGCTACCTCGCTAATGCGGGAAATGGCGAATAGTTCGAAAGAAAGAAAGAAAGATATATATATATATATATATATATATATATATATATATATATATATATATATATATATATATATATATATATATATATATTATCCCTGGGGATAGGGGAGAAAGAATACTACCCACGTATTCCTTGCGTGTCGTAGAAGGCGACTAAAAGGGGAGGGAGCGGGGGGCTGGAAATCCTCCCCTCTCTTTTTTTTTTTTTTCTTTTTCCAAAAGAAGGGACAAAGAAGGGGGCCAGGTGAGGATATTCCCTCAAAGGCCCAGTCCTCTGTTCTTAACGCTATCTCGCTAATACGGGAAATGGCGAATAGTTTGAAAGAAAAGAAAGTTTTGCAACAATAATTTGAATATAAGCTGCCTTCTCAGCCCACAAAACCTGACATGAAGAAATGTTCTCAATTATGGGAAAGTCCCAGAGTTTCTAACTGCACTGTTTACACTGGAGGAAATTCTGAGTCATCATCAAACTTAACGACACTGGTTTTATGCTAGTAATAAATTTTTCACCTTTTTCATTTGCTCTTCCATGTAAATTCTTTTCAGTTTCCGTTACTTCATCACCCTTTGTTGTACACTCCGTATACTCTATTCCACTTCTATTTCCCCTTGATCTTTCATATTGGGAGTGGAAATTCTTTCCAGGTAATCTCTCTGATACTTCACGTTGGTCTGTCTTTGTTACTTATTTATCACAAAATGAAGGCTCACCTTTTACATCTGCTGACTTTCTAGATAAGCCTTTTCCATCCCTCTTAAAGGGATATTTTCCAGGCACATTTCTGTCATTCTTCCTGTTCACATTTCTTTCTAAAGTGACTTTATTTTAATTTTCCAACATGAAAACAGGATTTGCTTCTTTTTTACTGTATTTGATTTCTGATATATATATATATATATATATATATATATATATATATATATATATATATATATATATATATATATCAGTTCTACTTCGTCTGTTTCCTTGCGCTACCTCGCAAACGCAGGAGACAACGACAAAGCAAAATAAATATAAATGAATGTAAGTTTGCGGCAGGGGTGTGTGATGTCTCCATGGTTGTTTAATTTGTTAATGGATGGAGTTGTTAGGGAGGTGAATGCAAGAGTTTTGGAAAGAGGGGCAAGTATGAAGTCTGTTGTGGATGAGAGAGCTTGGGAAGTGAGTCAGTTGTTGTTCGCTGATAATACAGCGCTGGTGGCTGATTCATGTGAGAAACTGCAGAAGCTGGTGACTGAGTTTGGTAAAGTGTGTGAAAGAAGAAAGTTAAGAGTAAATGTGAATAAGAGCAAGGTTATTAGGTACAGTAGGGTTGAGGGTCAAGTCAATTGGAAGGTAAGTTTGAATGGAGAAAAACTGGAGGAAGTAAAGTGTTTTAGATATCTGGGAGTGGATCTGGCAGCGGATGGAACCATGGAAGCGGAAGTGAATCATAGGGTGGGGGAGGGGTCGAAAATCCTGGGAGCCTTGAAAAATGTGTGGAAGTCGAGAACATTATGTCGGAAAGCAAACATGGGTATGTTTGAAGGAATATTGGTTCCAACAATGTTGTATGGTTGCGAGGCGTGGGTTATGGATAGAGTTGTGCGCAGGAGGATGGATGTGCTGGAAATGAGATGTTTGAGGACAATGTGTGGTGTGAGGTGGTTTGATCGAGTAAGTAATGTAAGGGTAAGAGAGATGTGTGGAAATAAAAAGAGCGTGGTTGAGAGAGCGGAAGAGGGTGTTTTGAAATGGTTTGGGCACATGGAGAGAATGAGAGAGGAAAGATTGACAAAGAGGATATATGTGTCGGAGGTGGAGGGAACGAGAAGTGGGGGACCTAATTGGAGATGGAAAGATGGAGTGAAAAAGATTTTGAGTGATCGGGGCCTGAAGATGCAGGAGGGTGAAAGGCGGGTAAGGAATAGAGTGAATTGGATCGATTTGGTATACCGGGGTTGACGTGCTGTCAGTGGATTGAAGCAGGGCATGTGAAGCGTCTGGGGTAAACCATGGAAAGTTGTGTGGGGCCTGGATGTGGAAAGGGAGCTGTGGTTTCGGGCATTATTGCATGACAGTTAGAGACTGAGTGTGAACGAATGGGGCCTTTGTTGTCTTTTCCTAGCGCTACCTCGCACACTTGAGGGGGGAGGGGGATGGTATTCCATGTGTGGCGAGGTGGCGATGGAAATGAATAAAGGGAGACAGTGTGAATTGTGTGCATGGGTATATATGTATGTGTCTGTGTGTGTATATATATGTGTACATTGAGATTTATAGGTATGTATATTTGCGTGTGTGGACGTGTATGTATATACATGTGTATGGGGGTGGGTTGGGCCATTTCTTTCGTCTGTTTCCTTGCGCTACCTCGCAAACGCGGGAGACAGCGACAAAACAAAATAAATAAATTATAGATAAATAGATTATTATTATTCTATCATATATATATATATATATATATATATATATATATATATATATATATATATATATATATATTTATATATATATATATATATATATATTTTCCGCTGTCTCCCGCGTTTGCGATTTAGCGCAAGGAAACAGACGAAAGAAATGGCCCAACCCACCCGAATACACATGTATATACATACGTCCACACACGCAAATATACATACCTACACAGCTTTCCATGGTTTACCCCAGACGCTTCACATGCCCTGATTCAACCCACTGACAGCACGTCAACCCCGGTATACCACATCGATCCAATTCACTATTCCTTGCCCTCCTTTCACCCATCTGCATGTTCAGGCCCCGATCAAACAAAATCTTTTTCACTCCATCTTTCCACCTCCAATTTGGTCTCCCTCTTCTCCTCGTTCCCTCCACCTCCGACACATATATCATCTTTGTCAATCTTTCCTCACTCATTCTCTCCATGTGCCCAAACCATTTTAAAACACCCTCGTCTGCTCTCTCAACCACGCTCTTTTCATTTCCACACATCTCTCTTACCCTTACGTTACTCACTCGACCAAACCACCTCACACCACAGATTGTCCTCAAACATCTCATTTCCAGCACATCCATCCTCCTGCGCACAACTCTATCCATAGTCCACGCCTCGCAACCACACAACATTGTTGGAACCACTATTCCTTCAAACATACCCATTTTTGCTTTCCGAGATAATGTTCTCGACTTCCACACATTCTTCAAGGCTCCCAGAATTTTCGCCCCCTCCTCCACCCTATGATCCACTTCCGCTTCCATGGTTCCATCCGCTGCCAGATCCACTCCCAGATATCTAAAACACTTTACTCCCTCCAGTTTTTCTCCATTCAAACTTACCTCCCATTTGACTTGACCCTCAACCCTACTGTACCTAATAACCTTGCTCTTATTCACATTAACTCTTAACTTTCTTCTTTCACACACTTTACCAAACTCAGTCACCAGCTTCTGCAGTTTCTCACATGAATCAGCCACCAGCGCTGTATCATCAGCGAACAACAACTGACTCACTTCCCAAGGTCTCTCATCCCCAACAGACTTCATACTTGCCCCTCTTTCCAAAACTCTTGCATTCACCTCCCTAACAACCCCATCCATAAACAAATTAAACAACCATGGAGACATCACACATCCATGTCGCAAACCTACATTCACTGAGAACCAATCACTTTCCTCTCTTCCTACACGTACACATGCCTTACATCCTCGATAAAAACTTTTCACTGCTTCTAACAACTTGCCTCCCACACCATATATTCTTAATACCTTCCACAGAGCATCTGTATCAACTCTATCATATGCCCTCTCCAGATCCATAAATGCTACATATAAATCCATTTGCTTTTCTAAGTATTTCTCACATACGTTCTTCAAAGCAAACACCTGATCCACACATCCTCTACCACTTCTGAAACCACACTGCTCTTCCCCAATCTGATGCTCTGTACATATATATATATATGTATATATATATATATATATATATATATATATATATATATATATATATATATATATATATATATATATATATATGTATATATATATATATATATATATATATATATATATATATGTCGGTGGATTGAATTGGGCGTGTGGGGCGTCTGGGGTGGACCATGGAAGGCTGTGTAGGTATGTATATTTGCGTGTGTGGACGTATGTATATACATGTGTATGGGGGTGGGTTGGGCCATTTCTTTCGTCTGTTTCCTTGCGCTACCTCGCAAACGCGGGAGACAGAGACAAAGCAAAAAAAAAAAAAAAAATATATATATATATATATATATATACATATATATATATATATATATATATGTATATATATATATATATATATATATATATATATATATATATATATATATATATATATATATATATATATATATATATCCCTGGGGATAGGGGATTAAGAATACTTCCCACGTATTCCCTGCGTGTCGTAGAAGGCGACTAAAAGGGGAGGGAGCGGGAGGCTGGAAATCCTCTCCTCTCGTTTTTTTTTTTTAATTTTCCAAAAGAAGGAACAGAGGGGGGCCAGGTGAGGATATTCCACAAAGGCCCAGTCCTCTGTTCTTAACGCTACCTCGCTAATGCGGGAAATGGCGAATAGTTTAAAAGATATATATATATATATATATATATATATATATATATATATATATATATATATATATATATATATATATATATATATATATATATATATATATATATATATTTTCATTTCATTTCAAGCTAGAAGTTTCAGTTTTCTAAATTGTTTCTTACATTTTTCACATGTATATATATGTATGTGTGTGTGTGTGTATATGTGCGTGTGTTTGTGTATCTGTGTGTATGCGTATATATATATGTATATTATCCCTGGGGATAGGGGTGAATGAATACTTCCCACGCATTCCTCGCGTGTCGTAGAAAGCGACTAGAGGGGACTGGAGCGGGGGCCAGAAATTCTCCCCTCCTTGTATTTTTTTTAACTTTCTAAAATGGGAAACAGAAGAAGGAGTCACGCGGGGAGTGCTCATCCTCCTCGAAGGCTCAGATTGGGGTGCCTAAATGTGTGTGGATGTAACCAAGATGTGAAAAAAGGAGAGATAGGTAGTATGTTTGAGGAAAGGAACCTGGATGTTTTGACTTTGAGTGAAACGAAGCTCAAGGGTAAAGGGGAAGAGTGGTTTGGGAATGTCTTGGGAGTAAAGTCAGGGGTTAGTGAGAGGACAAGAGCAAGGGAAGGAGTAGCAGTACTCCTGAAACAGGAGTTGTGGAAGTATGTGATAGAATATAAGAAAGTAAATTCTCGATTAATATGGGTAAAACTGAAAGTTGATGGAGAGAGATGGGTGATTATTGGTGCATATGCACCTGGGCATGAGAAGAAAGATCATGAGAGGCAAGTGCTTTGGGAGCAGCTGAATGAGTGTGTTAGTGGTTTTGATGCACGAGACCGGGTTATAGTGTTGGGTGATTTGAATGCAAAAGTCAAGTAATGTGGTGGTGTAATGTGGTGAGTAATGTGGCAGTTGAGGGAATAATTGGTATACATGGGGTGTTCAGTGTTGTAAATGGAAATGGTGAAGAGCTTGTAGATTTATGTGCTGAAAAAGGACTGATGATTGGGAATACCTGGTTTAAAAAGCGAGATATACATAAGTATACTTATGTAAGTAGGAGAGATGGCCAGAGAGCGTTATTGGATTACGTGTTAATTGACAGGCGCGCGAAAGAGAGACTTTTGGATGTTAATGTGCTGAGAGGTGCAACTGGAGGGATGTCTGATCATTATCTTGTGGAGGCTAAGGTGAAGATTTATATGGGTTTTCAGAAAAGAAGAGTGAATGTTGGGGTGAAGAAGGTGGTGAGAGTAAGTGAGCTTGGGAAGGAGACTTGTGTGAGGAAGTACCAGGAGAGACTGAGTACAGAATGGAAAAAGGTGAGAACAATGGAAGTAAGGGGAGTGGGGGAGGAATGGGATGTATTTAGGGAATCAGTGATGGATTGCGCAAAAGATGCTTGTGGCATGAGAAGAGTGGGAGGTGGGTTCATTAGAAAGGGTAGTGAGTGGTGGGATGAAGAAGTAAGAGTATTAGTGAAAGAGAAGAGAGAGGCATTTGGACGATTTTTGCAGGGAGAAAATGAAATTGAGTGGGAAACGTATAAAAGAAAGAGACAGGAGGTCAAGAGAAAGGTGCAAGAGGTGAAAAAAAGGGCAAATGAGAGTTGGGGTGAGAGAGTATCATTAAATTTTAGGGAGAATAAAAAGATGTTCTGGAAGGAGGTAAATAAAGTGCGTAAGACAGGAGAGCAAATGGGAACTTCAGTGAAGGGCGCAAATGGGGAGGTGATAACAAGTAGTGGTGATGTGAGAAGGAGATGGAGTGAGCATTTTGAAGGTTTGTTGAATGTGTTTGATGATAGAGTGGCAGATATAGGGTGTTTTGGTCTAGGTGGTGTGCAAAGTGCGAGGGTTAGGGAAAATGAGTTGGTAAACAGAGAAGAGGTAGTAAAAGCTTTGCGGAAGATGAAAGCCGGCAAGGCAGCAGGTTTGGATGGTATTGCAGTGGAATTTATTAAAAAAGGGGGTGACTGTATTGTTGACTGGTTGGTAAGGTTATTTAATGTATGTATGACTCATGATGAGGTGCCTGAGGATTGGCGGAATGCGTGCATAGTGCCATTGTATAAAGGCAAAGGGGATAAGAGTGAGTGCTCAAATTACAGAGGTATAAGTTTGTTGAGTATTCCTGGCAAATTAAATGGGAGGGTATTGATTGAGAGGGTGAAGGCATGTACAGAGCATCAGATTGGGGAAGAGCAGTGTGGTTTCAGAAGTGGTAGAGGATGTGTGGATCAGGTGTTTGCTTTGAAGAATGTATGTGAGAAATACTTAGAAAAGCAAATGGATTTGTATGTAGCATTTATGGATCTGGAGAGGGTATATGATAGAGTTGATAGAGATGCTCTGTGGAAGGTATTAAGAATATATGGTGTGGGAGGCAAGTTGTTAGAAGCAGTGAAAAGTTTTTATCGAGGATGTAAGGCATGTGTACGTGTAGGAAGAGAAGAAAGTGATTGGTTCTCAGTGAATGTAGGTTTGCGGCAGGGGTGTGTGATGTCTCCATGGTTGTTTAATTTGTTTATGGATGGGGTTGTTAGGGAGGTGAATGCAAGAGTTTTGGAAAGAGGGGCAAGTATGAAGTCTGTTGTGGATGAGAGAGCTTGGGAAGTGAGTCAGTTGTTGTTCGCTGATGATACACCGCTGGTGGCTGATTTATGTGAGAAACTGCAGAAGCTGGTGACTGAGTTTGGTAAAGTATGTGAAAGAAGAAAGTTAAGAGTAAATGTGAATAAGGGCAAGGTTATTAGGTACAGTAGGGTTGAGGGTCAATTAAATTGGGAGGTGAGTTTGAATGGAGAAAAACTGGAGGAAGTGAAGTGTTTTAGATATCTGGGAGTGGATCTGGCAGCGGATGGAACCATGGAAGCGGAAGTGGATCATAGGGTGGGGGAGGGGGCGAAAATTCTGGGAGCCTTGAAGAATGTGTGGAAGTCGAGAACATTATCTCGGAAAGCAAAAATGGGTATGTTTGAATGAATAGTGATTCCAACAATGTTGTATGGTTGCGAGGCGTGGACTATGGATAGAGTTGTGCGCAGGAGGATGGATGTGCTGGAAATGAGATGTTTGAGGACAATGTGTGGTGTGAGGTGGTTTGATTGAGTAAGTAACGTAAGGGTAAGAGAGATGTGTGGAAATAAAAAGAGCGTGGTTGAGAGAGCAGAAGAGGGTGTTTTGAAATGGTTTGGTCACATAGAGAGAATGAGTGAGGAAAGATTGACCAAGAGGATATATGTGTCGGAGGTGGAGGGAACGAGGAGAAGAGGGAGACCAAATTGGAGGTGGAAAGATGGAGTGAAAAAGATTTTGTGTGATTGGGGCCTGAACATGCAGGAGGGTGAAAGGAGTGCAAAGAATAGAGTGAAATGGATCGATGTGGTATACCGGGGTTGACGTGCTGTCAGTGGATTGAATCAAGGCATGTGTATGGGGGTGGGTTGGGCCATTTCTTTCGTCTGTTTCCTTGCGCTACCTCGCAAACGCGGGAGACAGCGACAAAGCAAAAAAAAAAAAAAAGAAAAAAAAAAAAAAAAAAATATATATATATATATATATATATATATATATATATATATATATATATATATATATATATATATATATATATATATATATATATATATATATATATATATATATATATATTTTTTTTTTTTTTTTCTACTTTGTCGCTGTCTCCCGAGTTTGCGAGGTAGCGCAAGGAAACAGACGAAAGAAATGGCCCAACCCCCCCCCCCCATACACTTGTATATACATACGTCCACACACGCAAATATACATACCTACACAGCTTTCCATGGTTTACCCCAGACGCTTCACATGCCTTGATTCAATCCACTGACAGCACGTCAACCCCGGTATACCACATCGCTCCAATTCACTCTATTCCTTGCCCTCCTTTCACCCTCCTGCATGTTCAGGCCCCGATCACACAAAATCTTTTTCACTCCATCTTTCCACCTCCAATTTGGTCTCCCTCTTCTCCTTGTTCCCTCCACCTCCGACACATATATCCTCTTGGTCAATCTTTCCTCACTCATCCTCTCCATGTGCCCAAACCACTTCAAAACACCCTCTTCTGCTCTCTCAACCACGCTCTTTTTATCTCCACACATCTCTCTTACCCTTACGTTACTCACTCGATCAAACCACCTCACACCACACATTGTCCTCAAACATCTCATTTCCAGCACATCCATCCTCCTGCGCACAACTCTATCCATAGCCCACGCCTCGCAACCATACAACATTGTTGGAACCACTATTCCTTCAAACATACCCATTTTTGCTTTCCGAGATAATGTTCTCGACTTCCACACATTCTTCAAGGCCCCCAGAATTTTCGCCCCCTCCCCCACCCTATGATCCACTTCCGCTTCCATGGTTCCATCCGCTGCCAGATCCACTCCCAGATATCTAAAACACTTCACTTCCTCCAGTTTTTCTCCATTCAAACTCACCTCCCAATTGACTTGACCCTCAACCCTACTGTACCTAATAACCTTGCTCTTATTCACATTTACTCTTAACTTTCTTCTTCCACACACTTTACCAAACTCAGTCACCAGCTTCTGCAGTTTCACACATGAATCAGCCACCAGCGCTGTGTCATCAGCGAACAACAACTGACTCACTTCCCAAGCTCTCTCATCCCCAACAGACTTCATACTTGCCCCTCTTTCCAAAACTCTTGCATTTACCTCCCTAACAACCCCATCCATAAACAAATTAAACAACCATGGAGACATCACACACCCCTGCCGCAAACCTACATTCACTGAGAACCAATCACTTTCCTCTCTTCCTACACGTACACATGCCTTACATCCTCGATAAAAACTTTTCACTGCTTCTAACAACTTGCCTCCCACACCATATATTCTTAATACCTTCCACAGTGCATCTCTATCAACTCTATCATATGCCTTCTCCAGATCCATAAATGCTACATACAAATCCATTTGCTTTTCTAAGTATTTCTCACATACATTCTTCAAAGCAAACACCTGATCCACACATCCTCTACCATTTCTGAAACCACACTGCTCTTCCCCAATCTGATGCTCTGTACATGCCTTCACCCTCTCAATCAACACCCTCCCATATAATTTACCAGGAATACTCAACAAACTTATACCTCTGTAATTTGAGCACTCACTCTTATCCCCTTTGCCTTTGTACAATGGCACTATGCACGCATTCCGCCAATCCTCAGGCACCTCATCATGAGTCATACATACATTAAATAACCTTACCAACCAGTCAACAATACAGTCACCCCCTTTTTTATTAATTCCACTGCAATACCATCCAAACCTGCTGCCTTGCCGGCTTTCATCTTCCGCAAAGCTTTCACTACCTCTTCTCTGTTTACCAACTCATTTTCCCTAACCCTCTCACTTTGCACACCACATCGACCAAAACACCCTATATCTGCCACTCTATCATCAAACACATTCAACACACCTTCGAAATACTCACTCCATCTCCTTCTCACATCACCACTACTTGTTATCACCTCCCCATTTGCGCCCTTCACTGAAGTTCCCATTTGCTCTCCTGTCTTACGCACTTTATTTACCTCCTTCCAGAACATCTTTTTATTCTCCCTAAAATTTATATATATATATATATATATATATATATATATATATATATATATATATATATATATATATATATATATATATATATATATATATATATATATATATATATATATATATATATATATATATATATATATATATATACATATATATATATATATATATATATATATATATATATATATATATATATATATATATATATATCCCTGGGGATAGGGGAGAAAGAATACTTCCCACGTATTCCCTGCGTGTTGTAAAAGGCGACTGAAAGGGAAGGGAGCAGGGGGCTGGAAATCCTCCCCTCTCGTTTTTTTTTTTGATTTTCCAGAAGGAACGGTGAAGGGGGCCAGATGAGGATATTTTCTCAAAGGCCCAGTCCTCAGTTCTTAACGCTACCTTGCTAATGCGGGAAATGGTGAATAGTATGAAAGAAAGAAATATATATATATATATATATATATATATATATATATATATATATATATATATATATATATATATATATATATAAATATATATATTTTTTTTTTTATTATTTTTATTATACTTTGTCGCTGTCTCCCGCGTTTGCGAGGTAGCGCAAGGAAACAGACGAAAGAAATGGCCCAACCCCCCCCCCCCCATACACATGTATATACATACGTCCACACACGCAAATATACATACCTACACAGCTTTCCATGGTTTACCCCAGACGCTTCACATGCCTTGATTCAATCCACTGACAGCACGTCAGCCCCGGTATACCACATCGCTCCAATTCACTCTATTCCTTGCCCTCCTTTCACCCTCCTGCATGTTCAGGCCCCGATCACACAAAATCTTTTTCACTCCATCCTTCCACCTCCAACTTGGTCTCCCTCTTCTCCTTGTTCCCTCCACCTCCGACACATATATCCTCTTGGTCAATCTTTCCTCACTCATCCTCTCCATGTGCCCAAACCACTTCAAAACACCCTCTTCTGCTCTCTCAACCACGCTCTTTTATATATATATATATATATATATATATATATATATATATATATATATATATATATATATATATATATATATATACATATATATATATATATATATATATATATATATATATATATATATATATATATATATATATATATATATATACAGAAAGGATTAGTTGGCGTAACTGAACTGCCTTTTATTATACTACGAAAAATGGTAGCTTACTAGAATTCATATACAGTAAAAGGAGCCTCTAGGGCAAATGAAGGAAGGTGGTTTAAGCAATTCAAGCACATACCAAGTCCTTGTAAGTCCTGTGGCAGTTGTCAAGCGTGTCGTGGTTCAGCTGCTGGTCAGCCAACGAAATCCTCAGCACTTGTGCATGGCCCTTCAGTGCTGCCAGATGAGCTGGGGTCTGACCCTCCTTATCAACTGCACTGGGACTGATCAGCTTCAGGAGGAAGAGCACAACATCTGGTTGGTTGTTAGATGCTGCCGCGTGCAGGAGTGTACAGCCAGTCTTGACTTTTGTGACTGCTGGTCCCATGTCTTGCATCAGCTTCTTCACACGCTCCACATCTCCCACCTCGACGGCTTTGAATATTTCTGCCTAGAAATATGAAAGGCACTGTCAACAACCGAAATAGATAAACATGAAAAAACATACAATGAACTGTTGACTATTCATATTATGAATAACCATCGTTACAATGAAATTTAGGAGGCAAAGTTTGTGTTATTTTTGAGGCACAAAAATATTACCGTTATCTGTGAAATGTGTAATGCTAAATGATCTGGAGATGTCATCAGTTTCTTTGCTGAAGCTCGTGTTTTCACAGCCCTGTGTTTTACTGGCATGTTAGTGGACACATCGAACAGTAAAGTTGTCCTGAATCTTTTCGGTGTGTTGCTGGTTGATACACCTGCAGGGGATGGGCTCGTGGACCTTCTTTTTCCTACCGTTTGTGAGCTTATGCTTCCAAGGGACATCCTTCTTGGTGTTGCTTGAATGGCCATTTGAGCTGAAGCTGGACACAGTGCATGTTGTTTATGGCCATTATCCGTTCTAAGATTTCCATTTGCCTGGGTAGTGATAGAAGAACAAGACAAAAATCCAATAAACCTCAGAGTAACAAATGACTGAATCATTACTTACTCCCAAAATTATTACTCTTTAATGTCTGGATCACACGTACACACAACCATCTAGTACTAGTCAAATATATCATAAATGGTCCTGAAACTTAAGTTATCTTAATTGTCACGTTACGTCATACTGCGTCTTTATATTATCCACATTCATAAAAATAAACTGTGAAACTCTTGTGGTATATTTGGTTTTACTGATAAATACATATGAACAACACTCGTATGATATGTATCATTATTACTTTTACCAGGTCTGATGATGTATATACAATAAGCACACCAATTATTTCACAGAAAATAGTGAGTAGAACGAATATGTGAAATATTCAAACCATCATAACAAACATTTGGAAGTAGAGGGTTCAGTTTCTAACCTTTTCTCCGTGCCGTTGTCTGGTTTCTTGCTAGTAACTGCCTGAACAACTTCTGCTATTTCTATTCTACAAGTCTTTTCTCTGGAATAGGCACAGAATATTTTTTGTTCTTGATTTTATTAACATCTTAAGTTTTCAGTCCACAAGGAAATAAAGGTACTGTGATTCGGAGTATGATACATTTCATAAAGATAAACACATGTCATATTTTTCATAAGACTTACAGATATTATAGTGTTACATTTGAAATAATATTGGAAATACTATCATCCTGCCTAATTGTAATAAATGAATAGTATATTGATTCTTAAAACTGTTAACAGTGAAATACTCTAATAGAAAACCAAATTTTTCAATTTTCATTTTACTTACGGTATAAGGAGTTTTGTATCGCTGAGTAATAAATATCTGCAGAAATACACTGTAATGCTCACCTATGCAGGTCATCAAGTCTGCGACAGAAGGCTGGATCTAAGGCAGCCTGGAGCTGGTGACCATATCCACGACTGAGGTTAATAAGGACCCAGCAGGCGTCGTTTGACACTTCATCTTCACTATGGAAGATGAGTCGGCAGACAGCTGGCAGACACGGAGCCACTTTGTTGAAGTCATGGAGCGGGTCGTGTCTGCTAAACAGGTTACGGATCACCCACGACAGTAATGCTACTGGGGCATCAGGTCTCTTCTCCAACATCCTGCCGTCCATACGTCAGTTTATTGTTATCTATAAGTTAAAGTATCTCCGACGGGCACAGAATGAGAAACCATTTTTTAATTTCATCGTATGAAACACTCTCAATATATGGATTTTCATAACTTTGGTTTAGATAATGTAGATATGAATAAATCATGTTCAAAAATTGTGTGAAAAGACACAATTGAGAATAAAGATAATATATTCATGACTATTGTTAATGGACTTACTGCAGGAGAGAAGTGAGGATGTTCTGAGCCAAGACAAGATCTCGGTAGCTAAGAGAGTCCGCAGCAATATTACCCAGCGTCCAAGTGGCCATCTTGCGGACGTCTGGGGATCTGGAACTGATGAGGTGAGGCACAGCACCGGCCGACACCACAGCTTGGGTGTGAGGGCTGATGCTGGCGGCTATGCGGCACAGTACCCACGCTGCCTCATACTGTAATACATCCAAGGGCCATTGGAGCATTGTGACATTTTAGGAATTTATAATATATCTGTATCAGTGTTTTTGAGGTAATCATAATGATGATATTCCTGGAAATGTTACTCATGAACTGTACAAGATGATATCAACAGAACATCTCAGTATAGCCCAGTGCGCTTCTTCCTTTCCTTACATTAACTCAACCATAAGTGTACTTATCAATTTCCCAAAGAAACAATATCTTATCATCATCAAAATATCAGACAAATTGGCTCATGATTGAGGAATGTCATTATAAACATCAAACAATGGCCAATAAGATTGAGCTATCCAAAATTCTACTTAGTTGATGGACTTTATCATTTCCGCCAGTATACAATATTTTCATATTGGAGAAGCTCAAGAAATCTGGCGACAGAGACACTGTCTATCACCTCAGAGACGCTGTCGATCAACTCCTTCATGGGTGCGTTGACAGAAAGTGAGACCAGCTTCTAAACTGTTGAGTGGCCTCCATCTGGTCCTCAACATTGTCACTGTACAGATCTCGCACCATCTGGCTGGTAACCTCGCTGAGGTCCTGAACTCCCTCACCATCATGATTCTGAAGTAAAAAACATCATTCATGAGTATATCATGTATGTTGATTCACTACCTTCCATACACCATTATACAATCTGATCTGTAATTACAGTCAAACGTAAATAAACATATTACTTTCAAATATAATGTAATCAATATCATTACATCCTCAACAGTAAAGTTACAAGGCTCTTACATAGGATTTTAAGGTTATGCCTTAACGCCACCTTCCCACACGACAAAAACCATTCAAAGAAAATGGTAAAAATTGTAAGGTGGGAAACTATAACAAAGTCGATTCTCCGTTAAACTTGCATTTTTTCACTTAAGGAAAAGGGTAAATTCTCATATATATATATATATATATATATATATATATATATATATATATATGTATATATACATATTTATGTATATATATATTTAGACATATATATATATATATATATATATATATATATATATATATATATATATATATATATATATATATATATATATATATATATATATATATATATATATATATATAAAAGGGGAAATGAGAGTTGGGGTGACAGAGTATCATTAAATTTTAGGGAGAATAAAAAGATGTTCTGGAAGGAGGTAAATAAAGTGCGTAAGACAAGGGAGCCAATGGGAACTTCAGTGAAGGGCGCAAATGGGGAGGTGATAACAAGTAGTGGTGATGTGAGAAGGAGATAGAGTGAGTATTTTGAAGGTTTGTTGAATGTGTTTGATGATAGAGTGGCAGATATAGGGTGTTTTGGTCGAGGTGGTGTGCAAAGTGAGAGGGTTAGGGAAAATGATTTGGTAAACAGAGAAGAGGTAGTGAAAGCTTTGCGGAAGATGAAAGCCGGCAAGGCAGCAGGTTTGGATGGTATTGCAGTGGAATTTATTAAAAAAGGGGGTGACTGTATTGTTGACTGGTTGGTAAGGATATTTAATGTATGTATGACTCATGGTGAGGTGCCTGAGGATTGGCGGAATGCGTGCATAGAGCCATTGTACAAAGGCAAAGGGGATAAGAGTGAGTGCTCAAATTACAGAGGTATAAGTTTGTTGAGTATTCCTGGTAAATTATATGGGAGGGTATTGATTGAGAGGGTGAAGGCATGTACAGAGCATCAGATTGGGGAAGAGCAGTGTGGTTTCAGAAGTGGTAGAGGATGTGTGGATCAGGTGTTTGCTTTGAAGAATGTATGTGAGAAATACTTAGAAAAGCAAATGGATTTGTATGTAGCATTTATGGATCTGGAGAAGGCATATGATAGAGTTGATAGAGATGCTCTGTGGAAGGTATTAAGAATATATGGTGTGGGAGGAAAGTTGTTAGAAGCAGTGAAAAGTTTTTATCGAGGATGTAAGGCATGTGTACGTGTAGGAAGAGAGGAAAGTGATTGGTTCTCAGTGAATGTAGGTTTGCGGCAGGGGTGTGTGATGTCTCCATGGTTGTTTAATTTGTTTATGGATAGGGTTGTTAGGGAGGTAAATGCAAGAGTCCTGGAAAGAGGGGCAAGTATGAAGTCTGTTGTGGATGAGAGAGCTTGGGAAGTGAGTCAGTTGTTGTTCGCTGATGATACAGCGCTGGTGGCTGATTCATGTGAGAAACTGCAGAAGCTGGTGACTGAGTTTGGTAAAGTGTGTGGAAGAAGAAAGTTAAGAGCAAATGTGAATAAGAGCAAGGTTATTAGGTACAGTAGGGTTGAGGGTCAAGTCAATTGGGAGGTAGGTTTGAATGGAGAAAAACTGGAGGAAGTAAAGTGTTTTAGATATCTGGGAGTGGATCTGGCAGCGGATGGAACCATGGAAGCGGAAGTGAATCATTGGGTGGGGGAGGGGGCTAAAATCCTGGGAGCCTTGAAGAATGTGTGGAAGTCGAGAACATTATCTCGGAAAGCAAAAATGGCTATGTTTGAAGTAATAGTGGTTCCAACAATGTTGTATGGTTGCGAGGCGTGGGCTATGGATAGAGTTGTGCGCAGGAGGATGGATGTGCTGGAAATGAGATGTTTGAGGACAATGTGTGGTGTGAGGTGGTTTGATCGAGTGAGTAACGTAAGGGTAAGAGAGATGTGTGGAAATAAAAAGAGCGTGGTTGAGAGAGCAGAAGAGGGTGTTTTGAAATGGTTTGGGCACATGGAGAGAATGAGTGAGGAAAGATTGACCAAGAGGATATATGTGTCGGAGGTGGAGGGAACGAGGAGAGGTGGGAGACCAAATTGGAGGACGGAAAGATGGAGTGAAAAAGATTTTGTGTGATCGGGGCCTGAACATGCAGGAGGGTGAAAGGAGGGCAAGGAATAGAGTGAATTGGATCGATGTGGTATACCGGGGTTGAAGTACTGTCAGTGGATTGAATCAGGGCATGTGAAGCGTCTGGGGTAAACCATGGAAAGCTGTGTAGGTATGTATATTTGCGTGTGTGGACGTATGTATATGCATGTGTATGAGGGTGGTTGGGACATTTCTTTCGTCTGTTTCCTTGCGCTATCTGATGCTCTGTACATGCCTTCACCCTCTCAATCAATACTCTCCCATAAAATTTACCAAGAACACTCAACAAACTTATACATCTGTAATTTGAGCACTCACTTTTATCCCCTTTGCCTTTGTACAATGGCACCATGCAAGCATTACGCCAATCCTCAGGCACCTCACCATGAATCATACATACATTGAATAACCTTACCAACCAGTCAACAATACAGTCACCCCCTTTTTTGATAAATTCCCCTGCAATACCATCGAAACCTGCAGCCTTGCCGGCTTTCATCTTCCGCAATGCTTTTACTACCTCTTCTCTGTTTACCAAATCATTTTCACGAACCCTCTCACTTTTCACACCACCTCGACCAAAACACCCTATATCTGCCATTCTATCATTAAACACATTCAACAAACCTTCAAAATACTCAATCCATCTCCTTCTCACATCACCACTACTAGTTATCACCTCCCCATTAGCCCTCTTGACTGAAGTTCCCATTTGCTCCCTTGTCTTACGCACCTTATTTACCTCCTTCCAAAACAGCTTTTTATTTTCCCTAAAATTTAATGATCCTCTCTCACCCCAACTCTCATGTGCCCTCTTTTTTACCTCTTGCACCTTTCTCTTGACCTCCTGCCTCTTTCTTCTGTACATCTCCCACTCATTTGCATTTTTTCCCTGCAAAAATCGTCCAAATGCCTCCCTCTTCTCTTTCATTAACAATCTTACTTCTTCATCCCACTACTCACTACCCTTTCTAATCTGCCCACCTCCCACGCTTCTCATGCCACAAGCATCTTTTGCGCAATCCATCAGTGATTCCCTAAATACATGCCATTCCTCCCCCACTCCCCTTACCTCCTTTGTTCTCATCTTTTTCCATTCTGTACTCAGTCTCTCCTGGTACTTCCTCACACAAGTCTCGTTCCCAAGCTCACTTACTCTCACCACTCTCTTCACCCCAACATTCCCTCTTTTTTTCTGAAAACCCCTACAAATCTTCACCTTCGCCTCCACAAGATAATAATCAGACATCCCTCCAGTTGCACCTCTCAGCACATTAACATCCAAAATTCTCTCTTTCGCGCGCTTGTCAATTAACACGTAATCCAATAACACTCACTGGTCATCTCTCCTACTTACATACGTATACTTATGTATATCTCGCTTTTTAAACCAGGTATTCCCAATCATCAGTCCTTTTTCAGCACATAAATCTACAAGCTCTTCACCATTTCCATTTACAACACTGAACACCCCATGTATACCAATTATTCCCTCAACTGCCACATTGCTCACCTTTGTATTCAAATCACCCATCACAATAACCCGGTCTTGTGCATCAAAACCACTAACACACTCATTCAGCTGCTCCCAAAACACTTGCCTCTCATGATCTTTCTTCTCATGCCCAGGTGCATATGCACCTATAATCACCCATCTCTCTCCATCAACTTTCAGTTTTCCCCATATCAATCTAGAATTTACTTTCTTACACTCTATCACATACTCCCACAACTCCTGTTTCAGGAGTAGTGCTACTCCTTCCCTTGCTCTTGTCCTCTCACTAACCCCTGACTTTACTCCCAAGACATTATTAAACCACTCTTTCCTGAAACATACTACCTATCTCTCCTTTTTCCCATCTTGGTTATATCCACACACATTTAGACACCCCAATCTGAGTCTTCTAGGAGAATGAACACTCCCAGCGTGACTCCTTCTTCTGCTTCCCTTTTTAGAAAGTTTAAATACAAGGAGGGAAGAGTTTATGGCCACCCGCTTCCGTCCCCTTTAGTCGCCTTCTACGACACGTGAGGGATGCGTGGGAAGTATTCTTTCTCCCCTATCCCCAGGGATAGTGAAGGATATATATATATATATATATATATATATATATATATATATATATATATATATATATATATATATATATATATATATATATATATATATATATCCCTGGGGATAGGGGGAAAGAATACTTCCCACGTATTCCCTGGATGTCGTAGAAGGGGACTAAAAGGGGAGGGAGCGGGGGGCTGGAAATCCTCCCCTCTTGTTTTTTTTAAATTATCCAAAAGAAGGTACATAGAAGGAGGCCAGGTGAGGATATTTCCTCAGAGGCCCAGTCCTCTGTTCTTAACGCTACGTTGCTAATGCGGGAAATGCCGAATAGTTTGAAAATATATATATATATATATATATATATATATATATATATATATATATATATATATATATATATATATATATATACATATATATATATATAATATATATATATATATATATATATATATATATATATATATATATATATATATATATATATATATATATATATATATATATATATAAATATCTTATTTTTTTTTTTTTTGCTTTGTCGCTGTCTCCCGCGTTTGCGAGGTAGCGCAAGGAAACAGACGAAAGAAATGGCCCAGCCCACCCCCATACACATGTATATACATACGTCCACACACGCAAATATACATACCTACACAGCTTTCCATGGTTTACCCCAGACGCTTCACATGCCTTGATTCAATCCACTGACAGCACGTCAACCCCGGTATACCACATCGATCCAATTCACTCTATTCCTTGCCCTCCTTTCACCCTCCTGCATGTTCAGGCCCCGATCACACAAAATCTTTTTCACTCCATCTTTCCACCTCCAATTTGGTCTCCCTGTTCTCGTTCCCTCCACCTCCGACACATATATTCTCTTGGTCAATCTTTCCTCACTCATTCTCTCCATGTGACCAAACCATTTCAAAACACCCTCTTCTGCTCTCTCAACCACGCTCTTTTTATTTCCACACATCTCTCTTACCCTTACGTTACTTACTCGATCAAACCACCTCACACCACACATTGTCCTCAAACATCTCATTTCCAGCACATCCATCCTCCTGCGCACAACTCTATCCATAGCCCACTCCTCGCAACCATACAACATTGTTGGAACCACTATCCCTTCAAACATACCCATTTTTGCTTTCCGAGATAATGTTCTCGACTTCCACACATTCTTCAAGGCTCCCAGAATTTTCGCCCCCTCCCCCACCCTATGATCCACTTCCACTTCCATGGTTCCATCCGCTGCCAGATCCACTCCCAGATATCTAAAACACTTTACTTCCTCCAGTTTTTCTCCATTCAAACTTACCTCCCAATTGACTTGACCCTCAACCCTACTGTACCTAATAACCTTGCTCTTATTCACATTTACTCTTAACTTTCTTCTTTCACACACTTTACCAAACTCAGTCACCAGCTTCTGCAGTTTCTCACATGAATCAGCCACCAGCGCTGTATCATCAGCGAACAACAACTGACTCACTTCCCAAGCTCTCTCATCCCCAACAGACTTCATACTTGCCCCTCTTTCCAAAACTCTTGCATTCACCTCCCTAACAACCCCATCCATAAACAAATTAAACAACCATGGAGACATCACACACCCCTGCCGCAAACCTACATTCACTGAGAACCAATCACTTTCCTCTCTTCCTACACGTACACATGCCTTACATCATCGATAAAAACTTTTCAATGCTTCTAACAACTTGCCTCCCACACCATATATTCTTAATACCTTCCACAGAGCATCTCTATCAACTCTATCATATGCCTTCTCCAGATCCATAAATGCTACATACAAATCCATTTGCTTTTCTAAGTATTTCTCATATACATTCTTCAAAGCAAACATCTGATCCACACATCCTCTACCACTTCTGAAACCACACTGCTCTTCCCCAATCTGATGCTCTGTACATGCCTTCACCCTCTCAATCAATATCCTCCCATATAATTTACCACGAATACTCAACAAACTTATACCTCTGTAATTTGAGCACTCACTCTTATCCCCTTTGCCTTTGTACAATGGCACTATGCACGCATTCCGCCAATCCTCAGGCACCTCACCATGAGTCATACATACATTAAATATCCTTACAAACCAGTCAACAATACAGTCACCCCCTTTTTTAATAAATTCCACTGCAATACCATCGAAACCTGCTGCCTTGCCGGCTTTCATCTTCCGCAAAGCTTTTACTACCTCTTCTCTGTTTACCAAATCATTTTCCCTAACCCTCTCACTTTGCACACCACCTTAACCAAAAGACCCTATATCTGCCACTCTATCATCAAACCCATTCAACAAACCTTCAAAATACTCACTCCATCTCCTTCTCACATCACCACTACTTGTTATCACCTCCCCATTTGCGCCCTTCACTGAAGTTCCCATTTGCTCCCTTGTCTTACGCACTTTATTTACCTCCTTCTAGAATTTTTTTTTTCTCCTTAAAATTTAATGATACTCTCTCACCCCAACTCTCATTTGCCCTTTTTTTCACCTCTTGCACCTTTCTCTTGAACTCCTGTCTCTTTCTTTTATACATCTCCCACTCAATTTCATTTTTTCCCTGCAAAAATCGTCCAAATGCCTCTCTCTTCTCTTTCACTAATACTCTTATTTCTTCATCCCACCACTCACTACCCTTTCTAATCAACCCACCTCCCACTCTTCTCATGCCACAAGCATCTTTTGCGCAATCCATCACTGATTCCCTAAATACATCCCATTCCTCCCCCACTCCCCTTACTTCCATTGTTCTCACCTTTTTCCATTCTGTACTCAGTCTCTCCTGGTACTTCCTCACACAAGTCTCTTTCCCAAGCTCACTTACTCTCACCACCCTCTTCACCCCAACATTCACTCTTCTTTTCTGAAAACCCATACAAATCTTCACCTTAGCCTCCACAAGATAATGATCAGACATCCCTCCAGTTGCACCTCTCAGCACATTAACATCCAAAAGTCTCTCTTTCGCGCGCCTGTCAATTAACACGTAATCCAATAACGCTCTCTTGCCATCTCTCCTACTTACATAAGTATACTTATGTATATGGGAAACAGAAGAAGGAGTCACGCGGGGAGTGCTCATCCTCCTCGAAGGCTCAGATTGGGGTTCCTAAATGTGTGTGTGGATGTAACCAAGATGTGAAAAAAGGAGAGATAGGTAGTATGTTTGAGGAAAGGAACCTGGATGTTTTGGATCCGAGTGAAACGTAGCTCAAGGGTAAAGGGGAAGAGTGGTTTGGGAATGTCTTGGGAGTAAAGTCAGTGGTTAGTGAGAAGACAAGAGCAAGGGAAGGAGTAGCAATACTCCTGAAACAGGAGTTGTGGGAGTATATGATAGAATGTAAGAAAGTAAATTCTCGATTAATATGGGTAAAACTGAAAGTTGATGGAGAGAGATGGGTGATTATTGGTGCATATGCACCTGGGCATGAGAAGAAAGATCATGAGAGGCAAGTGTTTTGGGAGCAGCTGAATGAGTGTGTTAGTGGTTTTGATGCACGAGACCGGGTTATAGTGATGGGTGATTTGAATGCAAAGGTGAGCAATGTGGCAGTTGAGGGAATAATTGGTATACATGGGATGTTCAGTGTTGTAAATGGAAATGTTGAAGAGCTTGTAGATTTATGTGCTGAAAAAGGACTGATGATTGGGAATACCTGGTTTAAAAAGCGAGATATATATATATATATATATATATATATATATATATATATATATATATATATATATATATATATATATATATATATATATATATATATACACATATACACATTATACTTTGTCGCTGTCTCGCACCCACATACACAATGTATATATATATACACGTCCACACACTCACATATACATACCTCTACATTTCAACGTATACATATATATACATACACAGGCATATGCATATATACACATATACATAACTCATATTTGCTGCCTTTATTCACTCTCGTCGCCACCCCGCCACACATGTAATGAGAACCCCCTTTCCCAGCACGCGCGCGGTGTAGCGCTAGGAAAAGACAACAAAGTCCCCATTCGTTCATTCTCAGTCTCTAGCTGTCATGTATAATGCAACGAAACTACAGCTCCCTTTCCACATCTAGGCCCCACAAAACTTTCCATGGGTTACCCTAGATGCTTTACTTGCCTTGGTTCAATCCACTGACAGAAACTGGACCCCGGTATACCACATCGCTCCAATTCACTCTATTCCTTGCACGCCTTTCACCCACCTGCATGTTCATGCCACGATCGTTAAAAATCTTTTTCATTCCATCCTTCCACGTCCAATCTGGTCTCCTCCTTCTCGTTCCCTCCACCTTTGACATATATATCCTCTCTGTCAATCTTTCCTGACTCATTCTCTCCATATGACCAAACCATTTCAATGCACCCTCTTCTGCTCTATCAATCACACTCTTTTCTATTACTCCACATCTTTCTTACCCTTTCACATATATATGCATATTCGCCGTTTCAGGTATTAGCGAGTTAGCATTAAGAACAGAGGACTAAACCTTAGAGGAAATCTTCTCACGTAGCCCGCTTCTCTGTTCCTTCTTTTGAAATAATGAAAATTGGAGTGAAGGATTTCCAGCCCCCCGCTCCCTCCCATCTTAGTCGACTTCAATGACACGCAAGGAATACACGGGAAGTATTCTTTCTCCCTTATCCCCGGGGATGTGTGAATAAGGTGTTTGCTTTGAAGAATGTATGTGAGAAATACTTAGAAAAAGAAATGGACTTGTATGTAGCATTTATGGATCTGGAGAAGGCATATGATAGAGTTGATAGAGATGCTCTGTGGAAGGTATTAAGAGCATATGATGTGGTGGGTTAGTTGCTAGAAGCAGTGAAAAGTTTTTATCGAGGATGTAAAGCATGTGTACGAGAAGGAAGAGAGGAAAGTGATTCATTCCCATTGACTATCTGTTTGCGGCACGGGTGCGTGATGTCTGCATGGTTGTTTAATTTGTTTTTGGATGGGGCTGTTTGGGAGATGAATGCAAGAGTTTTGGAGAAAGGGCCAAGTATGCAGACTGTTAATGATGAGAAAGCTTGGGAAGTGAGTCAGTTGTTGTTCGCTGATGATACACCGCTGGTGGCTGATTCATGTGAGAAACTGCAGATGCTGGTGACTGAGTTTGGCAAAGTGTGTAAAAGAAAAAAGCTGAGAGTAAAGGTGAAAAAGAGCAAGGTTATTAGGTACAGTAGGGTTGAGGGACAATTCAATTGGGAGGTAAGTTTGAACGGAGAAAAACTGGAGGAAGTGAAGTGTTTCAGATATCTTGGAGTGGATTTGGCAGCAGATGGAACCATGGAAGCGAAAGTGAATCATAGGGTGGGGGAGGGGGCGAAAGTTCTGGGAGCTTTGAAGAGTGTGTGGAAGTCGAGAATATTATCTCGGAAAGCAAAAGTGGGTATGTTTGAAGGAATAGTGGTCCCAACAATGTTATATGGTTGCGAGGCGTGGGCTCTTGATAGAGTTGTGCGGAGGAGGGTGGATGTGCTGGAAATGAGATGTTTGAGGACAATATGTGGTGTGAGGTGGTTTGATCGAGTAAGTAATGAAAGTGGAAGAGAGATGTGTGGTAATAAAAAGAGTGTGGTTGAGAGAGCAGAAGAGGTTGTTTTGAAATGGTTTGGTGACATGGAGAAAATAAGTGGGGAAAGATTGACCAAGAGGGTATATGTGTCAGAGGTGGAGGGAACAAGGAGAAGTGGGAGACCAAAGTGGAGTGGAAGGATGGAGTGAAAAAGATTTTGAGTGATCGGGGCCTGAACATGCAAGAGGGTGAAAGGCGTGCAAGGAATAGAGTCAATTGGAACGATGTGGTATACTGGGGTCGAGGTGCTGTCAATGGATTGAACCGGGGTATGTGAAGCTTCTGGGGTAAACCATGGAAAGTTCTGTGGGGCCTGGATGTGGAAAGGGAGCTGTGGTTTCGGTGCATTATACATGACAGCTAGAAACTGAGTGTGAACTTATGTTGCCTTTGTTGTCTTTTCCTAGCGCTATCTCGCGCACATGCGGAGGGGAGTAAGGCTTTTACTACCTCTTCTCTATTTACCAAATCATTTTCCCTAACCTTCTCACTTTGCACACCACCTCAACTAAAAGACCCTATATCTGCCACTCTATCATCAAACACATTCAACAAACCTTCAAAATACTCACTCCATCTCCTTCTCACATCACCACTACTTGTTATCACCTCCCTATTAGCGACCTTCACTGAAGTTCCCATTTGCTCCCTTGTCTTACGCACTTTATTTACCTCCTTCTAAAACATCTTTT
The DNA here is from genome assembly GCF_036320965.1 of Panulirus ornatus. Classification (NCBI taxonomy): domain Eukaryota; kingdom Metazoa; phylum Arthropoda; class Malacostraca; order Decapoda; family Palinuridae; genus Panulirus; species Panulirus ornatus. The sequence continues at coordinate 46,108,265 of NC_092225.1, read as the reverse complement.
TATTCTCCCTGAAATTTAATGATACTCTCTCACCCCAACTCTCATTTGCCCTCTTTTTCACCTCTTGCACCTTTCTCTTGACCTCCTGCCTCTTTCTTTTATACCTCTACCACTCATTTGCATTTTTTCCCTGCAAAAATCGTCCAAATGCCTCTCTCTTCTCTTTCACTAATAATCTTACTTCTTCATCCCACTACTCACTACCTTTTCTAATCAACCCACCTCCCACGTTTCTCATGCCACAAGCATCTTTTGCTGAAGCCATCACTGCTTCCCTAAATACATCCCATTCCTCCCCCGCTCCCCTTACCTCCTTTCTCCCCTATCCCTGGGGATAGGGGAGAAAGAATACTTCCCACGCATTCCTCACGTGTCGTAGAAGGCGACTAAAGGGGACGGGAGCGGGGGCCAGAGACCCTCCCCTCCTTGTATTTTAATTTTCTAAAAGGGGAAACAGAAGAAGGAGTCATGGTAGGAGTGCTCATCCTCCTCGAAGGCTCAGATTGGGGTGTCTAAATGTGTGTGGATGTAACCAAGATGAGAAAAAAGGAGAGATAGGTAGTATGTTTGAGGAAAGGAACTTGGATGTTTTGGCTCTGAGTGAAGCAAAGCTCAAGGGTAAAGGGGAAGAGTGGTTTGGGAATGTCTTGGGAGTAAAGTCAGGGGTTAGTGAGAGGACAAGAGCAAGGGAAGGAGTAGCACTACTCCTGAATCAGGAGTTGTGGGAGTATGTGATAGAGTGTAAGAAAGTAAATTCTAGATTGATCTGGGGAAAACTGAAAGTTGATGGAGAGAGATAGGTGATTATTGGTGCATATGCACCTGGGCATGAGAAGAAAGATCATGAGATGCAAGTGTTTTGGGAGCAGCTGAATGATTGTTTTAGTGGTTTTGATGCACAAGACCTGGTTATAGTGATGGACGATTTGAATGCAAAGGTGAGTAATGTGGAAGTTGAGGGAATAATTGGTATACATGGAGTGTTCAGTGTTGTACATGGAAATGGTGAAGAGCTTGTAGATTTATGTGCTGAAAAAGGACTGATGATTGGGAATACCTGGTTTAAAAGCGAGATATACATAAGTATACGTATGTAAGTAGGAGAGATGGCCAGAGAGCGTTATTGGATTATGTGTTAATTGACAGGCGTGCGAAAGAGAGACTTTTGGATGTTAATGTGCTGAGAGGTGCAAGTGGAGGGATGTCTGATCATTATCTTGTGGAGGCTAAAGTGAAGATTTGTATGGGTTTTCAGAAAAGAAGAGAGAATGTTGGGGTGAAGAGGGTGGTGAGAGTAAGTGAGCTTGGGAAGGAGACTTGTGTGAGGAAGTACCAGGAGAGACTGAGTACAGAATGGAAAAAGGCCAGAACAATGGAAGTAAGGGGAGTGGGGGAGGAATGGGATGTATTTAGGGAATCACTGATGGATTGCGCAAAAGATGTTTGTGGCATGAGAAGAGTGGGAGGTGGGTTGATTAGAAAGGGTAGTGAGAGGTGGGATGAAGAAGTAAGATTATTAGTGAAAGAGAAGAGAGAGGCATTTGGACGATTTTTGCAGGGAAAAAATGAAATTGAGTGGGAGATGTATAAAAGAAAGAGACAGGAGGTCAAGAGAAAGGTGCAAGAGGTGAAAAAGAGGGCAAATGAGAGTTGGGGTGAGAGAGTATCATTAAATTTTAGGGAGAATAAAAAGATGTTCTGGAAGGAGGTAAATAAAGTGCGTAAGACAAGGGAGCAAATGGGAACTTCAGTGAAGGGCGCAAATGGGGAGGTGATAACAAGTAGTGGTGATGTGAGAAGGAGATGGAGTGAGTATTTTGAAGGTTTGTTGAATGTGTTTGATGATAGAGTGGCAGATATAGGGTGTCGCGGTCGAGGTGGTGTGCAAAGTGAGAGGGTTAGGGAAAATGATTTGGTAAACAGAGAAGAGGTAGTAAAAGCTTTGCGGAAGATGAAAGCCGGCAAGGCAGCAGGTTTGGATGGCATTGCAGTGGAATTTATTAAAAAAGGGGGTGACTGTATCGTTGACTGGTTGGTAAGGTTATTTAATGTATGTATGACTCATGGTGAGGTGCCTGAGGATTGGCGGAGTGCGTGCATAGTGCCATTGTACAAAGGCAAAGGGGATAAGAGTGAGTGCTCAAATTACAGAGGTATAAGTTTGTTGAGTATTCCTGGTAAATTATATGGGAGGGTATTGATTGAGAGTGTGAAAGCATGTACAGAGCATCAGACTGGGGAAGAGCAGTGTGGGTTCAGAAGTGGTAGAGGATGTGTGGATCAGGTGTTTGCTTTGAAGAATGTATGTGAGAAATACTTAGAAAAGCAAATGGATTTGTATGTAGCATTTATGGATCTGGAGAAGGCATATGATAGAGTTGATAGAGATGCTCTGTGGAAGGTATTAAGAATATATGGTGTGGGAGGCAAGTTGTTAGAAGCAGTGAAAAGTTTTTATCGAGGATGTAAGGCATGTGTACGTGTAGGAAGAGAGGAAAGTGATTGGTTCTCAGTGAATATAGGTTTGCGGCAGGAGTGTGTGATGTCTCCATGGTTGTTTAATTTGTTTATAGATGGGGTTGTTAGGGAGGTGAATGCAAGAGTTTTGGAAAGAGGGGCAAGTATGAAATCTGTTGTGGATGAGAGAGCTTGGGAAGTGAGTCAGTTGTTGTTCGCTGATGATACAGCGCTGGTGGCTGATTCATGTGAGAAACTGCAGAAGCTGGTGACTGAGTTTGCTAAAGTGTGTGAAAGAGGAAAGTTAAGAGTAAATGTGAATAAGAGCAAGGTTATTAGGTACAGTAGGGTTGAGGGTCAAGTCAATTGGGAGGTAAGTTTGAATAGAGAAAAACTGGAGGAAGTAAAGTGTTTTAGATATCTGGGAGTGGATATGGCAGCGGATGGAACCATGGAAGCGGAAGTGAATCATAGGGTGGGGGAGGGGGCTAAAATCCTGGGAGCCTTGAAGAATGTGTGGAAGTCGAGAACATTATCTCGGAAAGCAAAAATGGCTATGTTTGAAGGAATAGTGTTTCCAACAATGTTGTATGGTTGCGAGGCGTGGGCTATGGATAGAGCTGTGCGCAGGAGGGTGGATGTGCTGGAAATGAGATGTTTGAGGACAATGTGTGGTGTGAGGTGGTTTGATCGAGTAAGTAATGTAAGGGTAAGAGAGATGTATGGAAATAAAAAGAGCGTGGTTGAGAGAGCAGAAGAGGGTTTTTTGAAATGGTTTGGGCACATGGAGAGAATGAGTGAGGAAAGATTGACCAAGAGGATATATGTGTCGGAAGTGGAGGGAACGAGGAGAAGTGGGAGACCAAATTGGAGGTGGAAAGATGGAGTGCAAAAGATTTTGTGTGATCGGGGTCTGAACATGCAGGAGGGTGAAAGGAGGGCAAGGAATAGAGTGAATTGGATCGATGTGGTATACCGGGATTGACGTGCTGTAAGTGGATTGAATCAGGGCATGTGAAGAGTCTGGGGTAAACCATGGAAAGTTGTGTGGGGCCTGGATGTGGAAAGGGAGCTGTGGTTTCGGGCATTATTGCGTGGCAGCTAGAGACTGAGTGTGAACGAATGGGGCGTTTCTTGTCTTTTCCTAGAGCTACCTCGCACACATGAGGGGGGAGGGGGAAGGTATTCCATGTGTGGCGAGGTGGCGATGGGAGTGAATGGGGGCAGACAGTGTGAATTGTGTGCATGCGTATATATGTATGTGTCTGTGATGTATATGTATGTGTACATTGAGATGTATAGGTATGTATATTTGCGTGTGTGGACGTGTGTGTGTATACATTGTGTAAGGGGGTGGGTTGGGCCATTTCTTTCGTCTTTTTCCTTGCGCTCCCTCGCAAACGCGGGAAACAGCGACAAAGCAAAATAATAAAAGAATAATATATATATATATATATATATATATATATATATATATATATATATATATATATATATATATATATATATATATATATATATATATATATATATATATATATATATATATATATATATATATATATGTCTGTGTGTGTGTGTGTGTAAGGGCTCTTTGAAACTACTCTATACATCCTACAGCTTTACTTAATGTAATTCAAAATTGTCTTTAAGGAAATTGACAGCTTGAACAAATCTGTACATTCTTGTTAGATAACACCAAGAGAAGGAAGTTACACATCAGTACGATCTGTACATTCTTGTTACGTGACACCAAGAGAAGGAAGTTACACATCAGTACGATCTGTACATTCTTGTTACATGACACCAAGAGAAGGAAGTTACACATCAGTACGATCTGTACATTCTTGTTACATGACACCAAGAGAAGAAAGTTACACATCAGTACGATCATAAACACTAAGGAAAGCTTTCCAACAGGTTGATATCAAGAGAAGGACACGAGTCAGCACGCCAGACTTCAGTATAAGTGAGAAAATAGTGTGTGGGAGAGTGCATCGCAGGTCACCAAACTCACCTCAGCAACCGTCCTCCACTTCACATAAAATAGTAAGTTTTGCTGAACTTTCCTCTGGGCTGTATCCACCAGCCTTTGGTTATCAATGATGTCTTCACCAAAATAATCATATTGATTGTAGTAGCAACCTTCTTATCACCTGCCAAGGTACCATGTTACCATCACGAAAGTTGCTGTCATAATTCCTAAATTTTACTGTTGTCAGCGTCTCCAGTGTAGCTTTCCTCATCCCCATCTCTGTTAAAGGCTTTATTACTGTCAAGACTTTCTTCTGCCGATAGGTGTCCAAAAGATAATTAATTCATCAAGTACTCAAATTTTGTTATAGTAAGACGCATGTAAAGTTCATATGTAATATTGAAAAAGAATCTATACCTTTTATTGTTTTGTATAATAAACTATAATAACTATAATATAGGCCTCCTTCACTTCCAGAGGAAGATGTTCAAGGCAGTGGAGGCTGGAGACTTGGAGCAAGTGGAAAACCTGGTGCAGTTGACAGGGCCAGCTGTCACGAGGGTTAAGACTGGTTGTACACTCTTACACACAGCAGCAGCTAACAACCAGCCACATGTGGTGCTGTTCCTCCTGAAGCTGATCAGTCCCAATATAGTTAACAAGGACGGCCAGACTGCAGCTCACTTGGCCGCCAAACTTGGTCACATACAAGTGTTGAGGATCTTGTTGGCTGACGAGGAAATAAACCACGACAAGCGGGACAACTGGCACAGGACTTATAAGGACTGGGTTAGTCTTGCTTACCTTCTCATGGGCAGCAGCTTTTTTTTCCTTTTACGGAGGTTTAATAACAAGATAGTATTTATTCATAACATTTCTTTCTTTGTGATATAATTCATAATCTCCAGCATAATACAGTTAGAGATATGCTTAGGTGTGGTGTGTTTTATGATATATTGACTTCGATGAATTCATTGAGTAATGGGTAAAGTATAATTGCTTCTTTACCTCAGCTTGCTGCCCCACTGTTTGAGGCCGTTCTGTGGTGGGATAAAAGTAAGATCCAAGAATTGCTGAAGCTTGGTGCTGACCCAGACTGCCACGCGGGAAAGCCAGTGGCCGGGGCGTTGGCAAGGGAGCTACAGGTCACCACAGCTCGGCAGTTGGCCCTCACCTTACATCGGGAACCCATCGTCCGCATGTTTCCTCAGGTGAGAAAACATCCCTGACTTACCTACTGTATCGACTCCCTCGCTTAGTATGTTTTTGTCATGAATCCATGAAGGTAATATTATAAACTTTTATCGTAGGACTATAATCAGTTCCTTTATCTCCTGTTTGATGTCTGCTTCATTACATAATTACTAACAATTTCCGTGTCCTTCAGCGGAGGTTACCAGACAATGTGACCGAGGTCCTCGCCATGAGTGGCTTCAACAACGACGCCCGTGAACTGGTTCCTGCATATCATGACTGTCCGGTAAGGAAGAGTTTGTTACTAATATTGATTTGAATATCATATTATATAGCTATATTGTTCATTCTCTTGGATATCAGGAAAATCATTGCAGAAGGATAGTCATCCGGCATATAATATTGAACTTTATCTTCATTGCATCTGGATGAACATATGATCTATATCTCTCATAATATTGACTTATTTTATTTCATATCCAAAACCTCTGTATATATGTTCTTCATTACAATGATCACTAATATTCATCCCATGGTTTTATCAGCTGGGCCCAATGAGGTTGATGGTGACGCCTGCATTCGTACAGACATCAGGACCAGACGTGTACAAGATGGACACCGACCCCAAGGGATACGTGTGCATCCTCGGCTATAGCTCCTTTAAGGATCGTCCTGACTTAGACCTTAATGGCTCACATTCTGATGTCCAGAACCTGGCAAACGTATTCGGTAAAATGGGGTATACTGGACACACTTATACCTCCTTGACGGCAGACCAGACCAAACAAGTGCTAACCAGAGTCAGAGATATGGAGGTGCTGGACCAAGCAGGATGTGCTATTTTCATTATTTCTAGTCATGGTGTTGGAGATGAAAAGTTCCTTACTAGTGACATGGAACTCTTGACCACCGAGTGGGTATGTCAGCTTTTCAAGGATTCAGAATGTCCTCAGTTGAAAAAGAAGCCCAAGTTGTTCATCTTCGACTTCTGCTGTGGTTATTACAAGGACCAGACTCCTAGAGAAGCCAGCCCAACCAAGTGTACAAGAGTGGAAGAGCCTCTGCAGGACATGATGTGTCTTTACTCTAGTAGTGGAGGCTTCACGTCGTACACCGTGAACAAGGATGGTACTCCATTCACCACGGCCCTGTGTCGCACCCTGGCGCACCACGCACACAACAAGGAACTGGGGGACCTGTACAGGGAGTTCCTTAAGGAGTATACTAAAACGTCTCCTCCTACCACACCCCAGCTCCGTAACTATGGCTTCACCAAAAAGTTTTATTTCAACCCGAAAACCACAGGACAGATATAATGTTATAATGATGAAATGATGACTAACTGATGTTTGGAATTATAATTGCAGTAGCGTAAAATAGCGTCATCAGAGCACCTGAAATAGTCATAGTCACCCACAAGAATATCTATACATCGTAAGGATACAGTTAGTTGTATAAATATATAAGCCAACAAACCCAAACTGATAATTATGAGACACCGAATGTGAAGATGTTTTCTATAAAGTATTTGATTTTATTATGAATACAAGTACATGTAGTCAATGCAAAATGAATATAATAGATTAATACATTTTTATATATTGCTAATGACCATTAATCCTTACCAGTGTCATATAAGTTATTGTACATGAGGGACAAGGGAATTTCATCCAGAACGGCTCTACAGGTAAAAATCATATAAAAACAATGGCGTTATCAGACGTGTTTAGACAACATAGATTACCAGAGAACTGATTACGTCTGATATCTGAACATTTTTTATGCAACAGAGATACAAATAGCAGAATCTACACTAAAGTATCCTAACTCCTTAACACCAAAGACGTCCTTATGGCAGACGTTTCCACGCACTAAACCTTACACATTGTGTATACACAGGAATCTCCAGAACACACACACACACACACACACACACACACACACACACACACACACACACACACACACACACACACACACACACAAATAAGGGTCTTAACACTAGTGATAATCTTTGTTTTTGGTACTGAAAGAAATCACTGAGCTTAATGCTAAAAGCAATTCCCCTTCCTGCCTATATATTGTAACACACAGACATGACATTTCAACGTGTGATTTATGAGAAACTGTTAGAAAGAATGATTTTAGCCAGCCTTCTAAACTTCTTACACTGCCGGATTGTATTTCATTGTGTCCTTCATCATAACATGATAGACCTTCACCGTAATATGATATGCCCACCAGCTCTCTCTCTCAGACATTCAGTAAGCCCTTCTTATCCCACACATGGAGAGATACTGAAGCATTTTGATGAATAATAAAGCTGATATCATACCACGTACTGTGGATTCTTAAGAATTTGAACAATTAATTATTCATTTCACACAAATCGTGTTTCTAAGAGGGTTACCTTATGTGACCCCTCCTGTATTGACAACCTGGCTACACCCACACCTCTCCTGTCATCATGGAGTTAGCTCCTGTTCTTAACCTCCAAGGTCTTGTGTGGCCTCTCCTGTACTGGTAAGCTGGCTACACCCACACCTCTCCTGTCATCATGGAGTTAGCTCCTGTTCTTATCCTCCAGGGCCTTGTGTGGCCTCTCCTGTACTGGTAAGCTGGCTACACCCGCACCTATCCTGTCACCATGGAGTTGGCTCGTGGTTTTATCCTAAGCAGTCTTGTTCCTCCCACTGCTTCCTCTTCTCCCGATCCCTTCAGTGTGCTTCCCATCAAAACCATACCCTCCACTAGGAGTGTACCACTACTCGACTGTCATAGGTGGGAGATATTAAAGAAATGAGTCATAGAAAAATGGCCTCTCGAGAGAGAGCCACACTCTTGGTGTGGTGTCAGCTATTCAGGTGCGGATATCTCTTAAAGTCTACAGTGAATCAGGTCTTGCAAAGTAGAGCATTATGTTATCATCGCCTATGTTTTTAATTATATGATCCATAATCATTTTTGGTCATTGGTTATATTATAGTAATTATGAAATCACCATTCAAGTAATACAAAAATCAAAATGACCTCACGCTAGTTCTTGCCATACAATACGTTTTACCTAACACTGGATATTGCCTTATAATACGTCTTACCTCAATCTGTATCTTGCCTTACAGTACGTCTTACCCCATTCTGGATCTTGCCTTACAATACGTCTTACTTCACTCTGGATCATCCCTTACAATAAATCTTACCTCACTCTGGATCTTACCTCATCATACGTCTTACCTTACCCTGGATATTGCCGTACAAAACGTCTCACCTCATTCTGGATCTTGCCTTACAATACGTCTTACTTCACTTTGGATCTTATCATACAATGCGTCCTACCTTATTCTAGATCTTCCCTCACAAAACTTCTTACCTCACCCTTGATCTTGCATTATGATATATATTACCTCACGCTGGATCTTGCCATACAATATGTTTTACCTCACTCTGGATCTTGACTTACAATATGTCTTACCTCACTCTGGACCATCCCTTACAATGCTTCTTACCTCATCCTGGATCTTGCCTTACGGTATGTCTTACTCACTGTGGATCTTGCCTTACAGTACGTCTAACCTCTCTCTGGATCTTGCCTTACGTCTTACCTCACCCTAGTTCTTGCCTTACAATACGTCTTACCTCACCCTGGATCTTGCATTACGATGTATTACCTCACCCAGCATCTTCCCACACAATACCTTTTACCTCACTCTGTATCTTGCCTTACAATACGTCTTACCTCACTTTGAATCTTGCCTTACAATACTTCTTACCTCACTTTATATCTTGCCTTACAATGAGTCTTACCTCGTTCTGGATCTTGCCTCACAATACGTCTTACCTCACCCTGAATATCATTACATACTTCTTACCTCACTCTGGATCTTGCCATACAATACGTCTTATCTTACTCTTGATCTTGCCTTCGAATACGTCTTACCTCACTCGATCTTGCCTTACAATACGTCTTATATTACCGTGGATCTTGCCTTACAATATTTCTTACATCAACCCGAATTTTACCTTAGAATATGACTTATCTTGCTCTGGATCTGGCCTTTCAAAAACCTTCTTACATTACCCTGGAACTTGCCTTACAACAAGTCTTACCTCATTCTGGATTTTGACATATAATTCCTCTTACCTCACCCTGGTTCTTGACTTACAATACATCTTACCTCACCCTGGATCTTCTCTTACAATGTCTCTCCTCTCCCAGAATCTTGCCGTGCAATACGTCTTACCTCACTCTGGATCTTATCTTACAAAGCGTCTAACCTCACTTTGGATTTTACCTTACAATACGTCTTACCTCACTCTGGATCTTGCCTTATAGTACGTCTTACCTCACTCTGGATCTTGCCTTATAATACGACTTATCTCGCTCTGGATCTTACCTTTCAATACGTGTTACCTCACTCTGCATCTTGCCTTAGAGTATGTCTTACTTCACTCTGGATCTTACCTTCCAATACGTCTAACCTCACCCTGGATATTGCCTTACAATACATCTTACCCCACTCTGGATTTTGCCTTACAATTCGTTTTGCCTCAGTTTGTATCCTGTCTTACAATGCGTCTTACCTCCTTCCTTACCTCCCAGACAATACATCTTCCCTCACCCTGGTTCTTACCTTGCCTCGCAATATGTCTTACCTCACCCTGGATCTTGCCTTACAATACGTTTTACCTCACTCTGGATCTTCCCTTACAATAAATCTTACCTCAATCTGTATCTTGCCTTACAATACGTCTTACCTCATTCTGGATCTTGCCTTGCAATATGTCTTACTTCACTCTTGATCTTCCCTTACAATAAATCTTACCTCACTCTGAATCTTACCTCATAATACGTCTTACCTTGCCCTGGACATTTCTTTACAAAACGTCTTACCTCACTCTGGATCTTGCCTTACAATACGTATTACTTTACTTTGGATCTTATCATACAATGCGTCCTACCTCTTTCTAGATCTTCCCTCACAAAACGTCTTACCTCACCCTTGATTTTGCATTATAATATATATCATCTCACGCTGGATCTTGCCATACAATACGTTTTACATCACTTTGGATCTTGACTTACAATATGCCTTATCTCACTCTAGATCTTCCCTTACAATAATTCTTACCTCATCCTGGATCTTGCCTTACGGTATGTCTTACTCACTCTTGATCTTGCCTTACAGTACGTCTTACCTCTCTCTGGATCTTGCCTTAAAATACGTCTCACCTCACCCTAGTTCTTGCCTTACAATAAGTCTTACCTCACCCTGGATCTTGCCTTACAATGTATTACCTCACCCAGCATCTTCCCACATAATACGTTTTACCTCACTCTGTATCTTGCCTTACAATACGTCTTACCTCACTTTGAATCTTGCCTTACAATACATCTTACCTCACTTTAGATCTTGGCTTACAATGCATCTTACCTCATTCTGGATCTTGCCTCAAAATACGTCTTACCTCAACCTGAATATCATTACAATAAGTCTTTCCTCACTCTGGATCTTGCCTTACAATACTTCTTATCTCTCTCTTGATCTTGCCTTACAATACGTCTTACCTCACTCGATCTTGCCTTACAATACGTCTTATATCACCCTGGATCTTGCCTTACAATACTCTTACATCAGCCCGGATTTTACCTTAGAATATGACTTATCTCGTTCTGGATCTGGCCTTTCAAAACCTCTTACATTACCCTGGAACTTGCCTTACAATAAGTCTTACCTCATTCTGGATTTTGGCCTACAATACCTCTTACCTCACCCTGTTTCACCCTGGATCTTCTGCTACAATGTCTCACCTCACCCAGAATCATGCCGTGCAATACGTCTTACCTCATTGTGGATCTTATCTTACAAAACATCTAACCTCACTTTGGATTTTACCTTTCAATACGTCTTACTTCACTCTGGATCTTGCCTTACAATACGTCTTACCTCTCTCTGGATCTTGCCTTATAATACGCCTTATCTCACTCTGGATCTTGCCTTTCAATACGTCTTACCTCACCCTGGATCTTGCCTTACAGTATGTCTTACTTCACTCTGGATCATACCTTCCAATACGTCTAACCTCACCCTGGATATTGCCTTACAATACATCTTACTCCACTCAGGATTTTGCCTTACAACACCTCTTGCCTCACTTTGCATCTTGTCTTACAATGCGTCTTACCTCATTCTGGATCTTCCCTAACAATACGTGTTACCTCACCCTGGATCTTGCCTTACAATATGTCTTACCTCACCCTGGATCTTGCCTTACAATACGTTTTACCTCACTCTGGTTCTTGCCTTACAATACGTCTTACCTCAATCTGTATCTTGCCTTACAATACGTCTTACCTCATTCTGGATCTTGCCTTACAATACGTTTTACTTCACTCTGGATCCTCCCTTACAATAAATCTTACCTCATCATATGCCTTACCTTTCCCTGGATATTGCCTTACAATACGTCTTACCTCATTCTGGATCTTGTCTTACAATACGTCTTATTTCACTTTGGATCTTATCATACAATGCGTCCTACCTTATTCTAGATCTTCCCTCACAAAATTTCTTACCTCACCCTTGATTTTGCGTTATAATATATATTACCTCACGCTGGATCTTGCCGTACAATACGTTTTACCTCACTCTGGATCTTGACTTACAATATGTCTTACCTCACATTGGATCTTCCATTACAATGCTTCTTACCTCATCCTGGATCTTGCCTTACGGTATGTCTTACTCACTGTGGATCTTGCCTTACAGTACGTCATACCTCTCTCTGGATCTTGTCTTACAATACGTCTTACCTCACTTTGAATCTTGCCTTACAATACATCTTACCTCACTTTATATCTTGGCTTACAATGTGTCTTACCTCGTTCTGGATCTTGCCTAACAATACGTTTTACCTCACCCTGAATATCATTACAATACGTCTTACCTCACTCTGGATCTTGCCATACAATACGTCTTATCTTACTCTTGATCTTGCCTTCGAATACGTCTTACCTCACTCGATCTTGCCTTACAATACGTCTTATATTACCGTGGATCTTGCCTTACAATATTTCTTACATCAACCCGAATTTTACCTTAGAATATGACTTATCTCGTTCTGAATCTGACCTTTCAAAACCTCTTACATTACCCGGGAACTTGCCTTACAATACGTCTTACCTCATTCTGGATTTTGGCATATAATACCTCTTACCTCACCCTGGTTCTTGACTTACAATACATCTTACCTCACCCTGGATCTTCTCTTACAATGTCTCACCTCTCCCAGAATCTTGCCGTGCAATACGTCTTACCTCACTCTGAATCTTATCTTACAAAGCGTCTAACCTCTCTTTGGATTTTACCTAACAATACTTCTTACCTCACTCTGGATCTTGCCTTATAGTACGTCTTACCTCACTCTGGATCTTGACTTATAATACGACTTATCTCGCTCTGGATTTTGCCTTTCAATACGTGTTACCTCACTCTGGATCTTGCCTTTCAGTATGCTTTACTTCACTCTGGATCTTACCTTCCAATACGTCTAACCTCACCCTGGATATTGCCTTACAATACATCATACCCCACTCTGGATTTTGCCTTACAATACGTCTTGCCTAACTTTGTATCTTGTCTTACAATGCGTCTTACCTCCTTCTGGATCTTCCCTAACAATACATCTTACCTCACCCTGGATCTTACCTTGCAATATGTCTTACCTCACCCTGGAATTTGCCTTACAATACGTTTTACGTCTCTCTGGACCTTGCCTTACAATACATCTTACCTCAATCTGTATCTTGCCTTACAATACGCCTTACCTCACTCTGGATCTTGCCTTATAGTCCGTCTTACGTCTCTCTGGATCTTGCCTTAAAATGCGTCTCATCTCACCCTAGTTCTTACCTTATAATACATCTTACCTCACCCTGGATCTTGCGTTACAATGTATTACCTCACCCAGCATCTTCCCACACAATACGTTTTACCTCACCCTGGATCTTGCCTTACAATACGTCTTACCTCACTTTGAATCTTGTCTTACAATACATCTTACCGCACTTTAGATCTTGGCTTACAATGCATCTTACCTCATTCTGGATCTTGCCTCACAATACGTCTTACCTTACCCTGAGTATCCTTACAATGCGTCTTACCTCACTCTGGATCTTGCCATACAATACTTCTTATCTTACTCTTGATCTTGCCTTACAATACGTCTGACCTCACTCAATCTTGCCTTATGATACGTCTTATATCACCCTGGATCTTGCCTTACAACAATCTTACATCAGCCCGGATTTTACTTAGAATATGACTTATCTCGTTCTGGATCTGGCCTTTCAAAACCTCTTACATTACCCTGGAACTTGCCTTACAATACGTCTTACCTCATTCTGGATTTTGGCATACAATACCTCTTACCTCACCCTGTTTCTTGACTTACAATGCGTCTTACCTCACCCTGGATCTTGTTACAATACTTTTTACCTCACTTTGAATCTTGCCGTACAATACATTTTACATCACTTTAGATCTTGGCTTACAATGCGTCTTACCTCCTTCTGGATCTTTCCTCACAATACGTCTTACCTCACTCTGGTTCTTGCCTTGCAATACATCTAACCTCACCCTGTTTATTGTCTTAAAATACGTCTTACCTCACCTGGGTCTTGCCTTACAATGTTTTTCCTCTCTCTGGATATTTCCTTACAATACGTCTTATCTCATTCTGCATCTTGACTTACAAAACGTCTAACCTAAATCTGGATCTTGCCTTACAGTACGTCTTACCTCATTCAGGATCTTCCCTTAAAATACTTCTTACCTCATCCTTGATCGTGACTTACAATGTCTTACCTCACCCAGAATCTTGCTTTACAATACGCCTTATCTGTATCTATGACCTTTCAATACGTCGTACATCACCCTGCAACCTGCCTTACAATAGGTCTTATATCGCTCTGGATCTTGCCTTTGAAAACGTCTTATCTCACCCTGAATCTTGCCCTACAATACGTCTTACCTAACTCAGGATCTTGCCTTACAATATGTCTTGCCTCACCCTGTCTCTTGTCTTATATTAAATTTTACTTTACCCTGCATCTTGCCATAAAATGTCTTACCTCTCTCATGATCTTTCCTTACAATACGTCTTACCTCACTCTGGATCTTACCTGAAGAAACATCTAACCTCACTCTAGATCTTCCCTTACAATAGGTCTTACCTCACTGGAATTTGCCTTACAATACGTTTTACCTCACTCTGGATCTTGCCTTAAAATATATCTTACCTCACTCTGGTCTTACCTCATTCTGAATCTTGCCTTACAATATGTTTTAACATACTGTGGATCTTCCCTTACAATACGCCTTGCCCTCTTTTGATCTTGTCTTACAATGCGTCTTACCTCACTCTGGATGTTGCCACACAATATGTCTTACTTCACCCTGGATCTTGCCTTACAACGCGTCTTACCTCACTCTGGATCTTGCCTTACAATACGTCATACTTCACCCTGGATCTTGCCTTACAATACGTCTTACCTCAATCTCGATCTTGCCTTTCAATATGTATTACCTCACCCGGGATATTGCCTTAAAATACATTATACCTCACTCTCGATCTTGCCTTAGAATACGTCTTACCTCTCTCTGGAAGTTGCCTTGAAATACGTCTTACTTCAATCTGGATCTTGCTTTACAATATGTCTTACCTGACTCTGGATCTTCCCTTATAATACCCTCACAATTCGTCCTACCTCGCTCTGGATCTTGACTTATAATACGACTTATCTCTCTATGGATCATGTCATTCAATAGGTCTTACTTCACCCTGAATATTGCCTTAAAATACTTCTTACTTCACCCTGGATCTTGCCTTTCAATACGTTTACCTGACTCTGCTTTTTCTCTTACAATGCGCCTTACTTCACTCTGGATCTTGCCTTAATATACGTCGTACCTCACCCTGGATCTTGCCTTACAATACGTCTTACCTCACCTTGGATCTTGCCTTAAAATACTTCTTACCTAACTCTGACCTTGCCTTGAAATACGTCTTACCTCACTCTGGAGCTTGCCTTAAAATAACTATTACCTCACCCTGGTTCTTGCCTTATGATACATCTTACCTCACCCTGGATCTTGCCTTACAAATTCTTACTTCATGCAAGATCTTGCCTTACAATACGTCTTACCTCACTCTGCATCTTGCCTTCCAAAACGTCTAACCTCACTGTGGACATTGCCTTACAATACAATACGTCTTACCTCACTCTGGATCTTGAATTACAATACGTCTTACCTCACCCTGGTTCTTGCCTTATAATAAGTCTTACATCACCCTGGATCTTGCCTTACAATGTCTTACTTCACCCGCCATTTTGCCTTACAATACATCTTATCTCACCCTGGATCTTGCCTTACAAAACGTCTAACTTCACTCTAGATCGTGCCTTACAATACGTCTTACCTCACTCTGGATCTTGCTTTAAAATACGTCTCACCTCACTCTGGTTGTTGCCTTACATTACGTCTTATCTCACCGTGGATCTTCCCTCACACTACGTCTTACCTCATTTTGGAATTTGTCTTACAATGCATCTTACCTCATTCTGGATTCTGCCTCACAATACGTCTTACCTCACTCTTCATCTTGCCTTACAATACTACTTACCTCGTTCAGGATCTTCCCTTACAATACGTCTTATCTCACTCTTGATCTCGCCTTACAGTACTAATTACCTCACTCTGGATCTTGCCATACAATACATCTTACCTCACCCTGATTCTTACCTTATAGTACAGCTTGACTCACCATGGATCTTGCCTTACAATACATCTTACATTACTCTGGTTCTTGCCTTACAATACGTCTCACCTAACTCTGGATCTTCCCTTACAATACGTCTTATCTCACTCTGAATCTTTCCATACATTACGTCTTGTTTCACTCTTAATCTTCCCTTACAATATGTCTTACCGCAATCTGGATCTCGCCTTACAATACGTCTTACCTCATTCTGGATCTTGTTTCATAATAGGTCTTACCTCACTCTGGATCTCGCCTTACAATACGTCTTACATCACTCTGGATCTTGCCTTACAATATATCATACCTCACCCTAGATCTTGCCTTACAATACGTCTCACCTAACTCTGGATCTTCCCTTACAATACGTCTTATCTCACTCTGAATCTTTCCATACATTACGTCTTGTTTCACTCTTAATCTTCCCTTACAATATGTCTTACCGCAATCTGGATCTCGCCTTACAATACGTCTTACCTCATTCTGGATCTTGTTTCATAATAGGTCTTACCTCACTCTGGATCTTGCCTTACAAGACGTCTTACCTCACTCTGGATCTTGCCTTACAATACGTCTTACATCACCCTGGATCTTGCCTTATGATACGTCTTACCTCATTCTGGATCTTGTTTTACAATACATCTTACCTCACTCTGGATCTTGCCTTACAATACGTCTTATCTCATTTAACTTCTTGCCTTATAATACGTCTTACTTCACCCTGGATCTTGCCTTACAATATGTCATACCTCACTGTGGATCTTCCCTTACAATACGTCTTACCCCACCCTGGATCTTGCCTTACAATGTGTCTTACCTCTTCCTGGATCTTGTCTTACAATATGTTTTACCTCAACCTGGATCTTGCCCTACAATATGTTTTACCTCACTTTGGATCTTGTCATACAATACGTCTTACCTCACCCTGGATCTTGCATTACAATAATTCTTACCTGACACTTGATCTTGCCATACAATACGTCTTACCTCACTCTCGATCTTGCCTTACAATACGTCTTAAATCACCCTGGGTCTTGCCTTACAATACGTCGTACATCACCCTGGATCTTACCTTAAAATACGTCTTATCTCGTTCTAGATCTGGCCTTTCAAAACCTCTTACATACCCTGGAATTTGCCTTACAACACTTCTTACCTCACTCAGGATTTTGACTTACAAGACTTCTTATCTCACCTTGGTTCTTGACTTACAATACGTCTTACCTCACGTTGGATCATCCCTTACAATCTCTTTCCTCACATAGAATCTTGCCTTACAATACGTCTTACCTCATTTTGGATCATAGCTTACAAAACGTCTAACCTCACTTTGAATTTTACCTTGCAATACGTCTCACCTCACTCTGGGTCTTGCCTTACAATACGACCTACATCAGTCTGGATCTTGCCTTATAATACGAATTATCTCGCTCTCAATCTTGCCTTTCAATACGTCTTACCTCACCCTGGATCTTACCTTAAAATACGTCTTAGCTCATTCTGGATCTTGCCTTCCAATACGTCTTACCTCACCCTGAATATTGCCTAACAATATATCTACCCTACTCTGGATCTTGCCTTACAATAAGTCTTACCTCACTTTGGATCTTGTCTTACAATGCGTCTTACCTCATTCTGGATCTTGCCTCACAATACGTGTTACCTAGCACTGGATCTTTCCTTACAATATGTCTTACCTCACCCTGGATCTTGCCTTACAATACCTCTTACCTCACTCTGGATCTTACCTTACAATACGTCTTATCTCACTCTGGATCTTCCCTTACAATACTTCTTACATCACTCTGAATCTTGCTTTACAATACGTCTTATCTCACTCTGGATCTTTCCTTACAATAAATCTTACCGCACTCTGGATCTAACTCACAATACGTTTCACTTCACCCTTGATATTTCCTTACTATACGTCTTACCTCACTCTGGATCTTGCCTAACAATACGTCTTACTTCACTTTGGATCTTATCTTGAAATGCGTCTTACCTCATTGTAGATCTTCATTCACAAAACGTCTTACCTCACCCTTGATCTTACATTATAGTAATAGCACCTCACTCTGAATCTTGCCTTACAATACGTTTTACCTCATTCTGGATATTGCCTCACAATACGTCTTTCCTCACTCTGGATCTTGCCTTAAAATACGTCTCACCTCACCCTGGTTCTTGCCTTATAATACGTCTTACCTCACCCTGGATCTTGCCTTACAATACCTCTTACTTCACTCTGGATCTTACCTTACAATACGTCTTATTTCACTCTGGATCTTCCCTTACAATACCTCTTACATCACTCTGGATCTTGCCTTACAATACGTCTTATCTCACTCTGGATCTTTCCTTACAATAAGTCTTACCTCACTCTGGATCTTACCTCACAATACGTTTCACTTCACCCTTGATATTTCCTTACTATACTTCTTACCTCACTCTGGATCTTACCTAACAATACGTCTTACTTCACTTTGGATCTTATCTTGAAATGCGTCTTACCTCATTGTAGATCTTCATTCACAAAACGTCTTACCTCACCCTTGATCTTGCATTATAATAGTATTACCTCTCTCTGGATCTTATCTTACAATACGTTTTACCTCATTCTGGATATTGGCTCACAATACGTCTTACCTCACTCCGGATCTTGCCTTAAAATACGTCTCACCTCACCCTGGTTCTTGCCTTAAAATACGTCTTACCTCACCCTGGATCTTGCCTTACAATGTCTTACCTCACCCAGGATCTTCCCTTACAATACGTTTTACCTCACTGTGGGTCTTGCCTTACAATAAGTCTCACCTCACCCTGGATCTTGCCTTACAATACGTCTCACCTTACTCTGGATCTTGCCTTACAATACGTCTTACCTCACTTTAGGTCATGTCTTACAATGCGTATTACCTCATTCTGGATCTTGCCTCACAATACGTCTTACCTCAACCTGGATATTGCCTTACAATACGTCTTACCTCACTCTGGATCTTGCCTTACAATACATCTAACCTTACCCTGTTTATTGCCTTAAAATACGTCTTACCTCACCCTGGATCTTGCCCTACAATGTCTTACTTTATTCTTGATCCTGCCTTACAATACGTCTTCACTCATTCTGAATCTTGACATACACAACGTCTAACCTAACTCTGGATCTTGCATTACAATACGTCTTATCTCAATCTGGATCTTCCCTTACAATACTTCTTACCTTACCCTTGATCTTGATTTACAATGTCTTACCTCAGCCAGAATCTTGCTTTACAATACGTCTCACCTCACTCTGGACCTTACAATACGTATTACATCACCCTGGATTTTGCCTTACAATAGGTCTTATATCGCTTTGAATTTTGCCTTTCAAAACGTCCTATCTCACCATGAAACTTGCCTTACAATACGTCTTACCTAACTCTAAATCTTCCCTTACAATACGTCTTACTTAACCCTCTTTCTTGGTACACATTACGTCTTAATTCACCTTGGATCTTGCCTTAAAATGTCTTACCTCTCCCAGAATCTTGCCCTACAATACGTCTTCCCTCACTCTGGATCTTACCTGAAGAAACGTCTAACCTCACTCTGGATCTTCCCTTACAATAGGTCTCTCCTCAATCTGGAATTTGCCTTACAATACGTCTTCCCTCACTATGGATCTTGCCTTATAATATGTCTTACCCCACTCTGGTTCTTGGCTTACAACACATCTTACCTCACTCTGAATCTTCCCTTACAATATGTTTTACCACAAAGTGGATCTTCCGTTACAATACGTCTTACCTGACTTTGGATCTTGCCTTACAATGCGTCTTACCTTACTTTGGATCTTGCCTCGCAATTCGTCTTACCTCACCCTGGATCTTGCCTTACAATACGTCTTACCTCACTCTGGATGTTGCCTCACAATACTTCTTACCTCACTCTGGATCTTGCCTAACAATATGTCTTACCTCACCTGGTTCTTGCCTTACAATACGTCTTACCTAACATGAATCTTGCCTTACCATATCTTACTTAACCCAGAATCTTGCCTTACAATACGTTTAACCTCACCCTGTCTCTTGCCTTACAAAACGTCTAACCTCACTCTGGATCTTGCCTTCCCATACGTCTTACCTCACTCTCGATCTTGTCTTACAATACATCTTACCTCACCTTGGATCTTTACCTACAATACGTCATACTTCACTCTGGATCTTCCATTAAAATATGTCTTCTCTCACCATGGATCTTACCTTACAATATATCTTACCTCAGTCTGGATCTTGCCTTACAATACGTCTTACCTCACTCTCGATCTTGCCTTACAATACGACTTACCTCGCTCTGGATCTTGCCTTTCAATACGTCTAACCTCACTTTGGATCTTGCCTTGCAATACTTCTTACCTTATCTGGATCTTACCTTAAAATACGTTTTACCTCACCCTGGATATTGCCTTACAATACGTCTTATCTCTTCCTGGATCTTGCTTTACAATACGTCTTAACTCATTTTGGATCTTGCCTTACAATACGTGTTACTTCACTCCGTGTCTTTCCTTACAATGCGTGTTACTCTGGATCTTGCCTCACAGTATGTCTTATTTCACTCTGGATCTTGCTTTAAGATACGTCTTCCCTCACCCTGGGTCTTACCATACAATATATCTTACGTCACTCTATATCTTGCCTTACAGTGCGTCTTACCTCACCCTTGATTTTGCCTTACAATAGTCTTGGATCTTGCTTACAATAGTCTTCCCTCACTCTAAATCTTCCCTTGAAACACGTCTTACATTACTTTCGATCTTATCTGACAGTGCGTCTTACCTCATTCTGGATCTTGCCTCACATTACGTCTTACCTCAACCTGGATTGTGCCTTACAATACGTCTTACCTCACCCTGTTTCTTGCCTTACAATACGTCTTACCCCACCCTGAATCTTGCCTTACAATACGTTTTACCTCACACTGGATCTTGCCTTATAATACGTCTTACATCCATTTGTATCTTGCCTTACAATACGATTTACCATGCTCTGGATCTTGCCTTTCAATACGTCTTACCTCACCCTGGATCTTGCCTTACAATACGTTTTACCTCACTCTAGATATTGCCTTACAATACGTCTTATCTCACTTTGTATCTTGCCTTACAATACGTCTTACATCGTTCTGGGTCTTGCCTTTCAATACGTCTTGCCTCACCAAGGATCTGGACTTACAATACGTCTTACTTTACCCTGAATTTTGCCTTACAGTATGGCTTACCTTACTCTGAATCTCACCTTACAATGCGTCTTACCTCACTCAGGATCTTGCCTTACAATACGTCTTGCCTCAATCTAGATCTTGCCTTACAATACGTCTTACCTCATTCTGGATCCTTTTTTACAATACGTCTAACCTCACTCTGGATCTTGCCTTACAATACGTCTTACCTCACTGAAAAGAGTGGTAAAGTGAGGTAAGACATATTGTAATGCAAGATCCAGAACGAGGTAAATCGTATTGTAATGCAAGATCGAAAGTGAGGTAAGACGTATTGTAAAGCAAGATCCAGGGTGAGGTAAGACGTACTGCAAGGTAAGATCCAGAGCGAAGCAAATCGTTCTGTAACACAATATCAAAAGTGAGGTAAGACGTATTGTAAGGAAATATCCAGAGTGAGGTTAGACGTATTGTAAGGCAAGATCTTGAGTGAGGTAAGAAATATTGTAAGGAGAGATCCAGCGTGAAGTAGGGCTTATTACAGGGCAACATCCCGAATGAGGTAAAATGTATTGTAAGGCAAGATCCAGAGTCAGGTAAGACGTATTATAAGGCAAGATTCAGGGTGAGGTATGAAGTAATGAAAGTTAAGATCCAGAAAGAAGTAAATCGTAATGTAAGGCAATATCAAAAGTGAGGTAAGACGCATTGTAAGGAAAGATCCAGAATGAGGTTAGACGTATTGTAAGACAAGATCCTGAGTGAGGTAAGACGTATTGTAAGGCAAGATCCAGAGTGAGGTAGGACCTATTGTAAGTCAAGATCCCGAGTGAGGTAAGATGTATTGTAAAGCAAGATCCAGAATGAGGTAAGACTTATTGTAAGGCAAAATTCAAGGTGAGGTAAGACATTGGAAGACAAGATCCAGGTTGAGGTAAGACGCATTGTAAGGCAAGATCCAGATTGAGGTAAGATGGATTGTAAGGCAAAATCTAGAGTGAGTTTAGAAGGATTGTAAGGCAATATCCAGAGTGAGGTAAGACGTATTGCAAGGCAAGATGCAGGGTGAGGTAACACGTATTGTAAGGCAAGATCCAGAGTGAGGTAAAATGTATAATAAGGGAAGATCCTGTGTGAGGTAAGACGTATTCTAAGGGAAGAAACAGGATGAGGTAAGAAGTATTGTGAAGCAAGATCCAGAATGAGGTAAGACGCATTGTAAGACAAGATCTAAATTGTGGTAAGACGTATTGTAAGGCAAGATCCAGAGTGGGGTAAGACGTATTGCAAGGCAAGATCCAGGGTGAGGTAACACGTATTGTAAGGCAAGATCCAGAGTGAGGTAAAACGTATTGTAAGGGAAGATCCTGTGTGACGTAAGACATTATAAGGCAAGATCCAGGGTGAGGTAAGACATATTGTAAGGCAAGAACCAAGGTAAGGTGACACGTATTCTAAGGCAAGATTCAGAGTGGGGTAAGACGTATTGTAAGGATAAGACACAGAGTGAGGTAAGACGTATTGTAAGGCAAGATTCAGGGTGAGGTAAGACGTACTGTAAAGCAAGATCCAGAGTGAGGTAAGACATAATGTAAGGCAAGGTCCAGAGTGAGATGAAACGTATTGTATGGCAAGATCCAGAGTGAGGTAATACATATTATAATGCAAGACCAAGAGTGCGGTAAGACGTTTTGTGAGGGAAGGTCTAGAATGAGGTAAGACGCATTGCAAGATAAGATCCAAAGTGAAGTAAGACGTATTTTAAGGCGAGATCCACAGTAAGGTAAGACGTATTGTAAGACAAGATCCAGGGTGAGGTAAGACGTATTCTAAGGGAAGAAACAGGATGAGGTAAGAAGTATTATGAGGCAAGATCCAGAATGAGGTAAAACGCATTGTAAGACAAGATCTAAATTGAGGTAAGACGTATTGTAAGGCAAGATCCAGAGTGAGGTAAGACGTATTGCAAGGCAAGATCCAGGGTGAGGTAACACGTATTGTAAGGCAAGATCCAGCGCGAGGTAAAACGTATTGTAAGGCAAGATCCTGTGTGACGTAAGACATTATAAGGCAAGATCCAGGGTGAGGTAAGACATATTGTAAGGCAAGAACTAGGGTGAGATGACACGTGTTTTAAGGCAAGATTCAGAGTGAGGTAAGACGTATTGTAAGGATAAGACACAGAGTGAGGTAAGACGTATTGTAAGGCATGATTCAGGGTGAGGTAAATAGTACTGTAAAGCAAGATGAAGGCATGTACAGAGCATCAGATTGGGGAAGAGCAGTGTGGTTTCAGAAGTGGTAGAGGATGTGTGGATCAGGTGTTTGCTTTGAAGAATGTATGTGAGAAATACTTAGAAAAGCAAATGGATTTGTATGTAGCATTTATGGATCTGGAGAAGGCATATGATAGAGTTGATAGAGATGCTCTGTGGAAGGTATTAAGAATATATGGTGTGGGAGGCAAGTTGTTAGAAGCAGTGAAAAGTTTTTATCGAGGATGTAAGGCATGTGTACGTGTAGGAAGAGAGGAAAGTGATTGGTTCTCAGTGAATGTAGGTTTGCGGCAGGGGTGTGTGATGTCTCCATGGTTGTTTAATTTGTTTATGGACGGGGTTGTTAGGGAGGTGAATGCAAGAGTTTTGGAAAGAGGGGCAAGTATGAAGTCTGTTGGGGATGAGAGAGCTTGGGAAGTGAGTCAGTTGTTGTTCGCTGATGATACAGCGCTGGTGGCTGATTCATGTGAGAAACTGCAGAAGCTGGTGACTGAGTTTGGTAAAGTGTGTGAAAGAAGAAAGTTAAGAGTAAATGTGAATAAGAGCAAGGTTATTAGGTACAGTAGGGTTGAGGGTCAAGTCAATTGGGAGGTGAGTTTGAATGGGGAAAAACTGGAAGAGGTGAAGTGTTTTAGATATCTGGGAGTGGATCTGGCAGCGGATGGAACTATGGAAGCGGAAGTGGATCATAGGGTGGGGGAGGGGGCGAAAATTCTGGGAGCCTTGAAGAATGTGTGGAAGTCGAGAACATTATCTCGGAAAGCAAAAATGGGTATGTTTGAAGGAATAGTGGTTCCAAAAATGTTGTATGGTTGCGAGGCGTGGGCTATGGATAGAGTTGTGCGCAGGAGGATGGATGTGCTGGAAATGAGATGTTTGAGGACAATGTGTGGTGTGAGGTGGTTTGATCGAGTAAGTAACGTAAGGGTAAGAGAGATGTGTGGAAATAAAAAGAGCGTGGTTGAGAGAGCAGAAGAGGGTGTTTTGAAATGGTTTGGGCACATGGAGAGAATGAGTGAGGAAAGATTGACCAAGAGAATATATGTGTCGGAGGTGGAGGGAACGAGGAGAAGAGGGAGACCAAATTGGAGGTGGAAAGATGGAGTGAAAAAGATTTTGTGTGATCGGGGCCTGAACATGCAGGAGGGTGAAAGGAGGGCAAGGAATAGAGTGAATTGGAGCGATGTGGTATACCGGGGTTGACGTGCTGTCAGTGGATTGAATCAAGGCATGTGAAGCGTCTGGGGTAAACCATGGAAAGCTGTGTAGGTATGTATATTTGCGTGTGTGGACGTATGTATATACATGTGTATGGGGGTGGGTTGGGCCATTTCTTTCGTCTGTTTCCTTGCGCTACCTCGCAAACGCGGGAGACAGCGACAAAGCAAAAAAAAAAAAAAAAAGAAGCAAGATCCAGAGTAAGACATAATTTAAGGCAAGATCCAGAGTGAGGTAAGACATAATTTAAGGCAAGATCCAGAGTGAAGTGAAACGTATTGTAAGGCAAGATCCAGAGTGAGGTAATACATATTATAATGCAAGACCAAGAGTGTGGTAAGACGTTTAATGAGGGAAGATCTAGAATGAGGTAAGACGCATTGCAAGATAAGATCCAAAGTGAAGTAATACGTATTGTAAGGTGAGATCCAAAGTGAGGTAAGACGTATTGTAAGGCAATATCCAGAGAGAGGTAAGATATATTGTGAGGTAAGATCCAGAGTGAGATAAGAATTATTGTAAGGCAAGATCCAGAGTGAGGTAAGACGTACTGTGAGGCAAGATCCAGAGTTAGGGAAGACGTATTGTAAGGCAAGATCCAGAATGAGGTAAGATGTATTGTATGTCAAAACCCAGAGTGAAGTAAAACGTATTGTAAGGCAAGATCCAGGGTGAGGTAAGATATACTGTAAGGCAAGATCCAGGGTGAGGTAAGAAGTCTTGTGAGGCAAGATCCAGAATGAGGTAAGACGCATTGTAAGTCAAGGTCCAAGGTTAGGTAAAACGTACTGAAAGGCAATAACCAGAGAGGGGTAAGATGTATTGTAAGGCAATATCCTGGTGAGGTTAGACGTTTTGAAAGGTAAGATCCAGAGTGAGGTAAGACGTATTGTAAGGCAAGATCCAGGTGAGGTAAGACGTATTGAAAGGCATGATCCAGAGCAAGACAAGTCGTATGATAAGGCAAGATCCAGAGTGAGGTAAGACGTACTGTAAGGCAAAATCTAGAGTGAGTTAAGAAGTATTGTAAGGCAATATCCAGGGTGAGGTAAAACGTATTATAAGGTGCGATCCAGAGTGAGGTAAGAGGGTACTGCATGGGAAAATCCAAAGTGAGGTTAAACGCCTTGCAAGGCAAGATCCAGGGTGAGGGAAGACCTATTGTAAGGGAAGATCCAGAGTGAGGTTACACGTTTCTTGAGGTAAGATCCAGAGTGAGGTAAAACATACTGTAAGGCAAGATCCAGAGTTAGATTAGACCTTTTTTAAGTCAAGATCCAAAATTAGATATGACGTATTGTAAGACAAGATCCAGAGTGATGTAAGATGTATTGTAAGGCAATATCCAGGGTGAGGTAAGATGTATTTTGAGGCAAGATCAAGAATGAGGTAAGACGTATTGTAAGACAAGATCTAAAGTTAGGTAGGACGTATTGTAAGGCAAGATCCAGAGTGAGGTAAGACGTATTGTAAAGCAAGATCCAGGGTGAGGTAAGAAGTATTCTAAGGAAAGAAACAGGGTGAGGTAAGAAGTATTGTGGGTCAAGATCCAGAATGAGGTAAGACGCATTGTAAGACAAGATCTAAATTGAGGGAAGACATTATAAGGCAAAATCCAGGGTGAGGTAAGACATATTGTAAGGCAAGAACCAGGGTGAGGTGAAACGTATTTTAAGGCAAGATTCAGAGTGAGGTAAGACATATTGTAAGGATAAGACACAGAGTGAGGTAAGACGTATTGTAAGGCAAGATTCAGGGTGAGGTAAATAGTACTGTAAAGCAAGATCCAGAGTGAGGTAAGACATAATGTAAAGCAAGATCCAGAGTGAGGTGAAAGGTATTGTGAGGCAAGATCCAGGGTGAGGTAATATATATTATAATGCAAGACCAAGGGTGAGGCGAGACGTTTTGTGAGGGAAGGTCTAGAATGAGGTAAGACGCATTGCAAGATAAGATCCAAAGTGAAGTAAGACGTATTGTAAGGTTAGATCTAGAGTGAGGTAAGAGGTATTGTTTGGCAATATCCAGGGTAAGGTGAGATGTATTTTGAGGTAAGATCCAGAGTGAGGTAAGACGTATTGTAATGCAAGATCCAGAGTGAGGTAAGACGTATTGTAAGGCAAGATCCAGAGTGAGGGAAGACGTATTGTAAGGCAAGATCCAGAATGAGGTAACATGTATTGTACGTCAAGATCCAGAGTGAGATAAAACGTATTGTAAGGCAAGATCCAGGGTGAGGTAAGATATGTTGTAAGGCAAGATCCAGGGTGAGGTACGACGTATTGTGAGGCAAGATCCAGAATGAGGTAAGACGCATTGTAAGTCAAGATCCAAAGTGAGGTAAGACGTATTGAAAGGCAATATCCAGAGTGGGGTAAGATGTATTGTAAGGCAATATTCAGGTGAGGTTAGACGTTTTGGAAGATCCAGTGTGAGGTAAGACGCATTGTAAGACAAGATCTAAATTGAGGTAAGACGTATTGTAAGGCATGATCCAGAGTGAGGTAAGACGTATTGCAAGGCAAGATCCAGAGTGAGGTATGATGGCGTGTTCCTATGAATCGCGATGTACAGATGGTGGGTTGGTATGAATCATGGTGCACAGATGATGGTTTGGTATAAATTATGGTGTATAGATGATGGGTTGGTATGAATCATGGTACACAGGTGATGGCTTGGTATGGATCATGGTGTACACATGATGGGTTGATATGAATCATGGTGAACAAATGGTGCGTTGGTAAGATACTTGGTGTACAGATGGTGGGTTGGTATGAATCATTGGTATACCGATGATGGGTTTGTATAAATCATACTGTAGAGATGATGGGTTAGTATAAATCCTGGTGTGCAGATGGTGGGTTGGTATGAATCGTGGTGTACAGATAATGGGTTGGAATCATTTTGTACAGATGATGGGTTGGTATGATTCATGGGGTACAGATGTTGTGTTGGTATGAATCATGGTTTACAGATGGTAGGATGGTATGATTCATTGAGTACAGATGGTGGGTTTGTATGAATCATGGGGTACAGATGGTGGGTTTGCATGATTCATGTTGTACAAATGATGGGTTGGTATGAATCATGGGGTACAGATGGTGGGTTTGCATGATTCATGTTGTACAAATGATGGCTTGGTATGAATCATGGTGTACAGATGGTGGGTTGGTATGAATCATGGTGTACAGATGGTGGGTTGGTATGAATTATGTTGTAGAGATGATGGGTTGGTATGAATTAGGGGTACAGATGGAGGGTTAGTATGATTCATGTTGTACTGGTCGTGAGTTGGTGTGAATCATGGTGTACAGATGGTGGGATGGTATGAATGATGGTGTACAGATGATGGGTTGGTAAGAATCATATTGTAGAAATGATGGGTTTGTATGAATCATGAGGTACAGATGGTGGGTTAGTATGATTCATGTTGTAATATATGGTGGGTTGGTATGAATCATGGCGTACAGATGGTGGATTGTTATGAATCATGTTGCAGAGATGATGGGTTGGTATGAATCATGTTGCAGAGATGATGGGTTGGTATGAATCATGGTGTACAGATGGTGAGTTGGTATGAATCATGGTGTAGACATGGTCGGGTAGTATGAATCATGGTGTACAGACGGTGTGTTGGTATGAATCATGTTGCACAGATGGTGAGTTGGTATGATTCTTGTTGCATAGATGGTGGGTAGTATGATTCATACGGTACAGATAGTGGGTTAGTATGATTCATACGGTACAGATGGTGGGTTAGTATGATTCATACGGCACAGATGGTGGGCAGCAACTGACGTCGAGCAAGGCTTCCCAACTTGGAAACAGAATGTAAACATAAATTTGTAAGTTGGCAGAAGGTAGGCGGATGATGGTGTCTCGTCCGTGAAGGTCAGCGTAAGCTGGCAGATGGTGGATGATGGCTCGTTCCTGAAGGTCAGTTTAAACTGGCAGGTAGTAGGTGATGGCTCGCGAAGGGTGGTGGCTCGCCCATGAAGTTCAGCTTAAACTGGAGGATGGAGGTGGTAACACGCTCAGGAGGGTCAGTTTAATCTGGGAGGTAGAAGGTGCTGTCTTATCCACGAAATCAGCTTAAACTAGCAGCTGGAGTGGGGGGGGGGGGGGTCTTGCTAAGGAAGGTCAGCATAAGTTGGTAGGTGGAGGATGATGCTTGGGCTAAAAAGGTCAGTGTAAGGTAGAAGGTGAAGTGGTGGATCACGCAGGAAGGTCAGGTTCACCAACCAGTACCATCTCAGGGATGAAAAACTTTCTCATTGACTCAGACACGAACGCAAAGTTGATTATGGTTAAATAGTACATTACCTTATAGCATTACCTGAGGCATTGTCTGCTGAAATGTTACCTAAGGCATTCTCTGTCGTAATCTTACCTGAGGCATTATCTGTTGCAATATTACTTAAGGCATTGTCTGTTGTAATGCTACCTGAGGTTTCGTTTGTTGTAATGTTACCTTAGGTATTATCTGTTGTAATGTTACCTGAGGCATTGTCTGTTGTAATGTTACCTGAGGCATTATCTGTTGAAATGTTACCTGAGGCATTATCTGTTGTAATGTTACCTGAGGCTTTGTCTGTTGTAATGTTACCTGAGACATTGCTTGTTGTAATATTACCTGAGGCATTGTCTGTTGTAATGTTACCTGAGACATTGCTTGTTGTAATGTTACCTGAGGCATTGCTAGTTGTAATGTTACCGAAGCATTGTCTGTTGTAATATGACCTAAGGCATTATCTGTTGTAATGTTACCTTAGGCATTATCCGCTGTAACGTTACCTGAGGCATTGTCTGCTGTAAAGTTACCTGAGGCATTGTCTGTTTTAATGTTACCTGAGGCATTGTCTGTTTTAATGTTACCTGAGGCATTGTCTGCTGTAATATTACCTGAGGCATTGTCTGTTGTAATGTTACCTGAGACATTGCTTGTTGTAATGTTACCTGAGGCATTGCCTGCTGTAATGTTACCTGAGGCATTGTCTGTTGTAATATGACCTAAGGCATTGTCTGTTGTAATATTACCTTAGGCATTATCTGCTGTAGCGTTACCTGAGGCATTGTCTGCTGTCATATTACCTGAGGCATTGTCTGCTGTAAAGTTACCTGAGGCATTGTCTGTTTTAATGTTACCTGAGGCATTGTCTGTTTTAATGTTACCTGAGGCATTGCCTGCTGTAATATTACCTGAGGCATTGTCTGTTTTAATGTTACCTGAGGCATTGTCTGTTGCAATATTACCTGAGGCATTGTCTGTTGTAATGTTACCTGAGACATTGCTTGTTGTAATGTTACCTGAGACATTGTCTGTTGTAATATTACTTGAGGCATTTTCTGTTGTGATGTTGCCTGAGGCATTGCTAGTTATAATGTTACATGAGGCATTGTCTGTTGTAATTTGACTTAAGGCATTGTCTGTTGTGATGTTACCTGAGGCACTGTCTGTTGTAAAGTTACCTTAGGCAATATCTGTTGTAATATTACCTGAGGCTTTGTCTATTGTAATGTTACCTGAGGCACTGTCTGTAGTAATGTTACCTTAGGCATTGTCTGCTGTGATGTTACCTGAGGCATTGTCTGTTGTAATGTTACCTGAGGCATTGTCTATTTTAATGTTAATGTTACCTGAGGCATTGTCTTCTGTAATATTACCTGAGGCATTGTCTGTTGTAATGTTACCTGAAGCATTGTTTGTTGTAATGCTACCTGAGGCATTGTCTGTTGTGATATTACCTTAAGCATTGTCTGTTGTAATGTTATCTGAGGCATTGCTTGTTGTAATATTACCTGAGGCATTGTCTGTTGTGATATTACCTGGGGCATTGTCTGTTGTAATGTTACCTGAGGCATTATCCGTTGTAATATTACCTGAGGCATTGTCTGTTGTAATGTTACCTGAAGCATTGTTTGTTGTAATGCTACCTGAGGCATTGTCTGTTGTGATATTACCTTAAGCATTGTCTGTTGTAATGTTATCTGAGGCATTGCTTGTTGTAATATTACCTGAGGCATTGTCTGTTGTAATATTACCTGAGGCATTGTCTGTTGTAATGTTACCTAAGGCACTGTCTGTTGTAATGGTACATGAGGCATTGTCTGTTGTAATGTTAATTGAGACATTGTCTGTTGTAATGTTATCTGAAGCATTGTCTGTTTCAATGTTACCATAGGCATTGTCTGTTATGATGTCAGCTGAGGCATTATCTGTTGTGATATTACCTGAGGCACTACCGGCTGTAATGTTACCTGAGGCATTGTCTGTTATAACGTTGCCTGAGACACTGTCTGTTGTAATGTCAGCTGAGGTTTTGTCTGCTATAATGTTACCTGAGGCATTGTCTGTTGCAATGTTACTCGAGGCATTGTTTGTTGTAATGTTACCTGAAGCATTGTCTGTTATAATGTTACCTGAGGCATTGTCCGTTGTAATGTTACTCGAGGTACTGTTTGTTGTAATGTTACCTGAAGCATTGTCTGTTGTAATGTTACCTGAGGCATTGTCTGTAGTAACATTACCTGAGCTATTGTTTTTTGTAATGTTACTTGATGTATTGTCTGTTATGTTGCTTACCATTATTTTTTATATTACTGCGTGAGGCATTTATTCTTTTAGCGACGCGAGGTATTGTCTGTTGTAATATTACTTGAGGCATTGTTTGTTGTAATGTTACTTGACTCATTGTTTGTTGTAATGTTACCTTAATGTTACCTGAGGCATTGTCTTTTGTTATGTTACTTGCGGTATTATTTGTTTTATTATTGAAAGAGGCATTGTTTGTCTTCGTAACGTGAGGCATGTCTGTTGTAATGTTACTTGAGGCATGTCTGTTGCAATGTTGCTTGAGGCATTGCTTGTTGTAATATTACCTTAGGCATTGTTTGTTTTAACGTTACCTGAGGCATTGTCTGTTGTAGTGTTACTTGAGGTAGTCTCTGTTGTAGTGTTACTTGAGGCATTGTTTGCTGTAATGTTACCTGAGTCACTGTCTGTTGTAATGTTACTTACGGCATTGTTTGTTGTAATGTTACTTTAGGCATTGTTTGTTGTAATGTTACCTAAGGCAATGTCTGTTGTAGTGTTACTTAAGGCATAGTTTGCTGTAATATTGTTTGAGGCATTGTTTGTTGTAATGTTACCTGAAACATTGTGTGTTGTAATGTTACCTGAGGCATTGTTTGTTGTGAAGTTACCTGAGGCTTTTTTTGCAATGTTACTTGAGGCATTGTTTGTTGTTAATGTTACATGAGGCAGTGCCTGCTGTAATACTACCTGAGGCATTGTCTGTTGTAATCTTGCCTAGGTCATTGTCTGTTTTAATGTTACCTTAGGCACTGTCTGTTGTAATGTAAGCTGAGGCATTGTCTGTTATAATGTTACCTAAGGCATTGTCTGTTGTAATGTTACCTGAGGCATTGTTTGTTGTAATGTAGGCTGAGGCATTGTCTGTTATAATGTTACCTGAGGCATTGTCTGTTGTAATGTTACCTGAGGCATTGTCTGTTGTAGTGTTACCTGAGGCATTGTTTGTTGTAATATTACCCGAGGCATCGTTTGTTATAACGTTACCTGAGGCATTGTCTGTTGTAATGTTACCTGAGGCATTGTCTATAGTGACATTACCTGAGGCATTGTTTGTTGTAATGTTAGCTGATGTATTGTCTGTTATTATGTTCCTTACCATTTTTTTTATATTACTGCGTAAGGCATTGTTTGTTATAGCGACGCGAGGTATTGTCTGCTGTAATGTTACTTGAGGCATTGTTTTTTGTAATTTTACCTGACGCATTTGTTTGTTGTAATGTTACCTTGATGTTACCTGATGCATTATCTGTTGTTATGTTACTTGTGGTATTATTTGTCATATCATTGAAAGAGGCACTGTTTGTCATAGTGACGTGAGGCATGTCTGTTGTAATGTTACTTGAGGCATTCCTTGTTGTAATATTACCTGAGGCATTGTTTTTTTTTAACGTTACCTGAGGCATTGTCTGTTGTAATGTTACTTGAGGTATTCTCTGTTGTAGTGTTACTTGTGGCATTGTTTGTTCTAATGTTACCTGAGTCATTGTCTGTTGTAATGTTACTTGAGGCATTGTTTGTTGTAATGTTGCTTTAGGCATTACTTGTTATTTTGTTACATGAGGGAATGTCTGCTGTAGTGTTACCTGAGACGTTGTTTAGTGTAGTGTTACCTGAGGCAACATCTGTTATAATGTTACCTAAGGCAATGACTGTTGTAATGTTACTGAAGTCATTGTTTCCTGTAATATGTTTGAGGCATTGTCAGTTGTAATGTTACCTGAGACATTCTCTGTTGTAATGTTACCTGAGGCATTGTCTGTTGTAACATTACCTGAGGCATTGTTTGTTGTAATGTTACCTGAGGCTTTGTTGTAATGTTACTTGAGGAACTGTTTGTTGTTAATGTTACCTGAGGCATTGCCTGCTGTAATGTTACCAGAGGCATTGTCTGTTATAATGTTACCTGAGGCACTCTTTGTTGTAAAGTTATCCGAGGCACTGACTGTTGTAATGTCAGCTGAGGCGCTGTCTGTTGTATTGTTATCTGAGGCATTGTCTGTTATAATGTTACCTGTGGCATTGTCTGTTGTAATGTTACCTGAGGCATTGGCTGTTGTAACATTACCTGAGGCATTGTTTGTTGTATTGTTACCTGAGGTAATGTAGGTTGCTATGTTGCTTACAATTTTTTTTATATTACTGCATGAGGCATTGTTTGTTATAGCGACTCGAGGTATTGTCTGTTGTAATGTTACTTGAGGCATTGCTAGTTGTAATGTTACTTGAGGTATCGCTTGTTGTAGTATTACCTGACGCATTGTCTGCTGTTATGTTACTTGCGGTATTATTTGTTGTATCATTGAAAGAGGCATTGTTTGTCATCGTGACGTGAGGCATGTCTATTGTGATGTTACTTGAGACATTGCCTGTTGTAATATTACCAGAGGCATTGTTTGTTTTAACTTTATCTGAGGCATTGTCTGTTGTAATGTTACTTGAGGTATTCTCTGTTGTGATGTTACCTAAGTCATTGTCTATTGAAATGTTACTTGAGGCATTGTTTGTTGTAATGTTACCTGAGACCTTGTCTGTTGTAATGTTATTTTGAGCATTGTTTGTTGTAATGTTATCGAAGGGAATGTTTGCGGTAGTGTTACCTGTGACGTTGTTTGCCGTAATGTTACCCAAGGCAATATCTGTTGTGATGCTACCTGAGGCAATATCTGTTGTAATGTTATCTCAGGCGATGTCTGTAATGTTACTTTAGGCATTATTTGCTGTAATATAGTTTGAGGCATTGTCTGTTGTAATGTTACCTGAGACATTGTCTGTTGTAATGTTACCTAAGGCATTGTTTGTTGTAATGTTACCTGAAACATTGTTGTAATGTTGTCTGAAGCTGTTTATAATGATAAGTGAGGCATTGTTTGTTATAATATTGCCTGAAGCTGTTTATAATGATAAGTGAAACATTTTGTTTGTTCTAATGCTGAATGAAGCTGTTTATAATGATAAGTGAGATATTGTTTGTTGTAATGTTGCCCGAAGCAGTTTATAATAACAAGTGAGTCATTGTTTGTTATGATATTGCCTAAAGCTGTTTATAATGATAAGTGAGATATTTTGTTTGTTGTAATGTTGTCTGAAGTGTTTATAATGAGAGGTAAGTCATTGTTTCTGGTCTTCTCTGTATCAAGAAATATGATAATCATTATTGTACGTGTCTATCAGTACATCTAGTTATAAATTCTAAAGGATATCTTACCTTCTAAAGAAATTTGGTTTAGGTATGTAGATGATGTTCTTTGTGTTTGGCCAACAAATGAAAATTTACAAAAATTTCTCCCCTTTCTTAACAATTTATCACCTTCCATCAAATTTACTGTAGAAAATGAAAATAATGGTATGTTACCATTTTTAGATTGCATGATCCATAAGCAAGGAAACAAGTTTAAGTTTAGCATATATAGAAACCCACCAATGTATGCTCATATATCCATTAAGTACTTACCTCAACATGACGGAGTTAAAATATCATTTCAATCTATGTTCCTTAGGGCATTACGCATTTGCAGTCCAGAGTTTATTGATGATGAGTTCGAGAAGATATATTCTGTTGGATCTAAGTTAAAGTACCCTAGATCTTTCTTTGATAAATCCCTTAAGTTAGCAAAGAAATCATTTATAGAGTTAAGCCCAAACCTCCCATTGACACCAGGAATGTTTTAGTTCTCCCTTTTAATAATAATTTCACTTTACTTCCCATGTTGCTTAAATCCTTTAATGTAAATGTTGCCTTTAGCAACAATAATGCTATAAAGAACATCTCAATCAGGAATTCACCAGAAAATTCTCTTGGATGCATCTATAAAGTTCCTTGTGGAAACTGTGATAAATTTTATGTTGGTCAGACTGGTAAGGATCTTTCTGTTAGACTTAAGCAAACATGAATATAGCATAAGAACGGGACAAGAATCAAATGCCTTGTTTTATCACGTTAAAAACTATGGTCATCGTATTGACTAGAGTAATGACATTTTGTTTATTAACTTTATTGACAAGAGAAATATCACTGAATCTTTTATTATTAGATACACAAAGAATTATAATCTTAATATCAGTGACGGTCTATGCAGATTAGATAACTTTATTGTTGATAGAGTTTCTAAAATGATTACTTTATGAACGGTCATTGTAGGATTTGGACAATCACATGTTTACCAAATGGCGTCCTAGCTTCGTCTCTTCGATGTATATCAAAGGACTTATATTTCTCTCTTGTATCTCCCCTGATGATGTGATTATTACACAAAAGCGCTCTTGGGAACTTCTCGTGTTTCATTTCCCCGTGGACTCATACGAATATATATATATATATATATATATATATATATATATATATATATATATATATATATATATATATATATATATATATATATATATATAAATAGATATATATATATATATATATATATATATATATATATATATATATATATATATATATATATATATATATATATATATATATATATATATATATATATATATATATATATATATATATATATATTATCCCTGGGGATAGGGGATTAAGAATACTTCCCATGTATTCCCTGAGTGTCGTAGAAGGCGACTAAAAGGGGAGTAAGCGGGGGGGGCAGGAAATCCTCCCCTCTCTTTTTTTTTTTTTTTTTTTTAAAGAAGGAACAGAGGGGGCCAGGTGAGGATATTCCAAAAAAGGTCCAGTCCTCTGTTCTTAACACTACCTCGCTAACGCGGGAAATGGCGAATAGTTTAAAAAAAGAAAAGAAAAATATTATTATTACACGAAAGTGCACTTGGAAACTTTTCGTGTTTCATTTTCCCCGTTGACTCATAGGAATATATATATATATATATATATATATATATATATATATATATATATATATATATATATATATATATATATATATATATTTTTGCTTTGTCGCTGTCTCCCGCGTTTGCGAGGTAGCGCAAGGAAGCAGACGAAAGAAATGGCCCAACCCACCCCAATAAACATGTATATACATACGTCCACACACGCAAATATACATACCTACACAGCTTTCCATGGTTTACCCCAGACGCTTCACATGCCTTGATTCAATCCACTGACAGCACGTCAACCCCGGTATACCACATCGATCCAATTCACTCTATTCCTTGCCCTCCTTTCACCCTCCTGCATGTTCAGGCCCCGATCACACAAAATCTTTTTCACTCCATCTTTCCACCTCCAATTTGGTCTCCCTCTTCTCCTCGTTCCCTCCACCTCCGACACATATATCCTCTTGGTCAATCTTTCCTCACTCATTCTCTCCATGTGCCCAAACCATTTCAAAACACCCTCTTCTGCTCTCTCAACCACGCTCTTTTTATTTCCACACATCTCTCTTACCCTTACGTTACTTACTCGATCAAACCACCTCACACCACACATTGTCCTCAAACATCTCATTTCCAGCACATCCATCCTCCTGCGCACAACTCTATCCATAGCCCACGCCTCGCAACCATACAACATTGTTGGAACCACTATTCCTTCAAACATACCCATTTTTGCTTTCCGAGATAATGTTCTCGACTTCCACACATTCTTCAAGGCTCCCAGAATTTTCGCCCCCTCCCCCACCCTATGATCCACTTCCGCTTCCATGGTTCCATCCGCTGCCAGATCCACTCCCAGATATCTAAAACACTTCACTTCCTCCAGTTTTTCTCCATTCAAACTCACCTCCCAATTGACTTGACCCTCAACCCTACTGTACCTAATAACCTTGCTCTTATTCACATTTACTCTTAACTTTCTTCTTTCACACACTTTACCAAACTCAGTCACCAGCTTCTGCAGTTTCTCACATGAATCAGCCACCAGCGCTGTATCATCAGCGAACAACAACTGACTCACTTCCCAAGCTCTCTCATCCCCAACAGACTTCATACTTGCCCCTCTTTCCAAAACTCTTGCATTCACCTCCCTAACAACCCCATCCATAAACAAATTAAACAACCATGGAGACATCACAGACCCCTGCCGCAAACCTACATTCACTGAGAACCAATCACTTTCCTCTCTTCCTACACGTACACATGCCTTACATCCTCGATAAAAACTTTTCACTGCTTCTAACAACTTGCCTCCCACACCATATATTCTTAATACCTTCCACAGAGCATCTCTATCAACTCTATCATATGCCTTCTCCAGATCCTTAAATGCTACATACAAATCCATTTGCTTTTCTAAGTATTTCTCACATACATTCTTCAAAGCAAACACCTGATCCACACATCCTCTACCACTTCTGAAACCACACTGCTCTTCCCCAATCTGATGCTCTGTACATGCCTTCACCCTCTCAATCAATACCCTCCCATATAATTTACCAGGAACACTCAACAAACTTATACCTCTGTAATTTGAGCACTCACTCTTATCCCCTTTGCCTTTGTACAATGGCACTATGCACGCATTCCGCCAATCCTCAGGCACCTCACCATGAGTCATACATACATTAAATAACCTTACCAACCAGTCAACAATACAGTCACCCCCTTTTTTAATAAATTCCACTGCAATACCATCCAAACCTGCTGCCTTGCCGGCTTTCATCTTCCGCAAAGCTTTTACTACCTCTTCTCTGTTTACCAAATCATTTTCCCTAACCCTCTCACTTTGCACACCACCTCGACCAAAACACCCTATATCTGCCACTTTATCATCAAACACATTCAACAAACCTTCAAAATACTCACTCCATCTCCGTCTCACATCACCACTACTTGTTATCACCTCCCCATTTGCGCCCTTCACTGAAGTTCCCATTTGCTCCCTTGTCTTACGCACTTTATTTACCTCCTTCCAGAGCATCTTTTTATTCTCCCTAAAATTTAATGATACTCTCTCACCCCAACTCTCATTTGCCCTTTTTTTTCACCTCTTGCACCTTTCTCTTGACCTCCTGTCTCTTTCTTTTTATACATCTCCCACTCAATTGCATTTTTTCCCTGCAAAAATCGTCCCAATGCCTCTCTCTTCTCTTTCACTAATACTCTTACTTCTTCATCCCACCACTCACTACCCTTTCTAATCAACCCACCTCCCACTCTTCTCATGCCACAAGCATCTTTTGCGCAATCCATCACTGATTCCCTAAATACATCCCATTCCTCCCCCACTCCCCTTACTTCCATTGTTCTCACCTTTTTCCATTCTGTACTCAGTCTCTCCTGATACTTCCTCACACAAGTCTCCTTCCCAAGCTCACTTATATATATATATATATATATATATATATATATATATATATATATATATATATATATATATATATATATATATATATATATATATATATATATATATATATATATATATATATATATATATATTTTACAAATCTTATCAACAATAAAGTTATCTAATTTGTACAGACCATCACTAGTATTAAGATTATAATTCTTTGTGTATTTAATAATAGAAGATTCAATGATATTTCTCTTGGTAATAGAGTTAGAGTTAACAATTGAGATGGAGTTACTCCTGTCAATACAATGATCATAGTTTTTAACATGATTAAACAAGGCATTTGATTCCTGTCCCGTTCTTATACTATATTTATGTTGCTTAAGTCTAACAGAAAGATCCTTACCAGTCTGACCAACATAAAATTTATCACAGTTTCCACAAGGAACTTTATAGATGCAACCAAAAGAATTTTCTGGTGAATTCTTGATTAAGATATTCTTTATAGTATTATTGTTGCTAAAGGCAACATTTACATTAAAGGATTTAAGTAACATGGGAAGCAAAGTGAAATTATTATTAAAAGGGAGAACTAAAAGATTATTGGTCTCATTGGGAGGTTGGGCTCAACTCTATAAAATGATTTCTTTGCTAACTTAAGGGATTTATCAATGTAAGATCTAGGGTACTTTAACTTGGATCCAATAGAATATATCTTCTCAAACTCATCATCAATAAACTCTGGACTGCAAATACGTAATGCCCCTTAGGAACATAGATTGAAATGATGATAATTTAACTCTGTCATGTTGACATGAGTAATAATGGATATATGAGCATACATTGGTGAGTTTTCTGTATATGCTAAGATTAAACTTGTTTCTTTGTCTATGGATCATGCAATCTAAAAATGGTAACATACCGCTATTTTCATTTTCTACAGTAAATTAAATTTGATGGAAGGTACTAAATTGTTAAGTAAGGAGAGAAATATTTGTAAATTTTCATTTGTTGGCCAAACACAAAGAACATCATCTACATACCTAAAGCAAATTGCATTAGAAGGTAAGATATCCTTTAGTAATTTTGTTTCAAAAAATTCCATATAAAGATTACTTAGTACAGGTGAAAGAGGGTTACCCATTGCCATACCAAATTTTTGAGCATAATAATCTCCATTAAATTGAAATACACAGTCTTTTATACACAATTTTATCAGTTCAATGAAATTAGACTTTGAAACAGGTAAATGAATATCATCCAAGACATCAAATAGATATTCTAAAAGGTCATCAACTGGAACTTTAGTGAAAAGTGAGGAAACATCAAAGCTAACTAGTTTGAAATCAAAATTAATATTGATATTGTTTAGCTTGTTGACTAAATCTACATTGTTCATGATATTAGAATTTGATAACTTACCCACTAAAGGGCTTAATAAAGAAACTAGCTGTTTTGACAATTTATATGTGATAGAGCCTACTGAACTCACTATAGGTCTTGCTGGAAAATTTTGTTTATGTGTTTTGATAAGTCCATACATATATGGCAATGAAGGGGACAAAGATGACAAAATTTTGATAAGAGAAGAGTTACCTTTCAACAACAACTTTATTTCTATATTGAAGTGAGAATTAACTGCTTCTAAGGGAAGTTTAGAATATGTTGTGTTATCACTTAGAAGATCATTCATTTTAGATAAATAGTTACTTTTGTCTAAAATCACAACAGTGTTAGCCTTATCTGCTTTAGTAATATGTATATCCTTGTCTTTTTTTAAGGTGTTAATAGTTCTTATGAAACTTTTAGGGCAATTAGCTTCCACTGGTTTTGACAAACTGGCATACGCTAAACCATTGCAAATATTAATATCATCATTACTTAAATTACCGTATTTTTCTAAATTACAAAAAGACTTTGTGACATCAACACAGCTGGCTTTTTGTTAGAGCATACAAAACTTAAACCATAGCCTAATGCACACAAGGAATCTTTATCTAGTTGTTTATTAGACAGGATTACCACAGAAGATAGGTTTGTATTCTTGGTCCAGTCACTGTTTTCAATAAGATGGTTTAACTTACGATTTAGTGACACTTGTAGCCTGTTCCGGTCTTTCCTTAATTCATCATAGCAATAGTCCAACATCCAGTTCTTCCAGTGTGTCGGTATTGTCATTTGAAAGGCACGTTTTTTCTCTCTTGAAATGCGAAAAGCCTCCTCCATTTCAAGTTTCTTTAATTCAATATTTTTCTTTAAAATAATATTTTGAAATTGGTCCAATGGTCGACCAGACAGCTGCAACAAACGTTGAGGTAGGACAGATCTTGGCATCACTTGCTCATCAAGGCATTTTCTAAGGAATTCAAATCGTAACTTCAGTTGGTGAGCCTTGATTAGCGATTTGGAGAAAGCAGTAACGAAAGGAGAAAGTAGAAGAGCCGTGTGGAATCCATGTCGGAAAGGATCACAATTTTTCGCGCGATCAAGATATTCCTATGAGTCCACGGGGAAAATGAAACACGAAAGTTCCCAAGTGCACTTTCGTGTAATGATTACATCATCAGGGGAGACACAAGAGAGAAATATAACATTCAGTTGATATACATCGAAGAGACGAAGCCAGGACGCCATTTGGTAAACATGAGATTGTCCAATACATACAACGAGCGTTCATAAACTTATCATTTTACAAATCTTATCAACAATAAAGTTCTCTAATTTGTACAGACCATCACTAATATTAAGATTATAATTCTTTGTGTATTTAATAATAGCAGATTCAATGATATTTCTCTTGGTAATAGAGTTAGAGTTAACAGCTGAGATGGCGTTACTCCAGTCAACACAATGATCATAGTTTTTAACATGATTGAACAAGGCATTTGATTTTTGTCCCGTTCTTATACTATATTTATGTTGCTTAAGTCTAACAGAAAGATCCTTACCAGTCTGACCAACATGAAATTTATCACAATTTCCACAAGTAACTTTATAGATGCATCCAAAAGAATTTTCTGGTGAATTCTTGATTAAGATATTCTT
The DNA here is from genome assembly GCF_036320965.1 of Panulirus ornatus. Taxonomy (NCBI): domain Eukaryota; kingdom Metazoa; phylum Arthropoda; class Malacostraca; order Decapoda; family Palinuridae; genus Panulirus; species Panulirus ornatus. The sequence continues at coordinate 46,066,269 of NC_092225.1, read as the reverse complement.
TATACTATCATTGTTGCTAAAGGCAACATTTACATCAAAGGATTTAAGCAACATGGGAAGCAAAGTGAAATTATTATTAAAAGGGAGAAGTAAAAGATTATTGGTCTCAATGGGAGGTTTGGGGTCAACTCTATAAAATGATTTCTTTGCTAACTTAAGGGATTTATCAATGAAAGATCTAGGGTACTTTAACTTAGATCCAATAGAATATATCTTCTTAAACTCATCATCAAATATCTCTGAACTGCAAATACGTAATGCCCTTAGGAACATAGATTGAAATGACAATAATATAACTCTGTCATGTTGAGATGAGTAATAATGGATATATGAGTATACATTGGTGGGTTTTCTGTATATGCTGAACTTAAACTTGTTTCCTTGTCTATGGATCATGCAATCTAAAAATGGTAACATACCATTATTCTCATTTTCTACAGTAGATTTGATGGAAGGTACTAAATTGTTGAGTAAGGGGAGAAATATTTGTAAATTTTCATTTGTTGGCCAAACACAAAGAACATCATCTACATACCTAAACCAAATTGCATTAGAAGGTATTTATCTAAAATGAATGATCTTCTAAATGATCTTTCTTTCTTTCATACTATTCGCCATTTCCCGCGTTAGCGAGGTAGCGTTAAGAACAGAGGACTGGACCTTTGAGGGAATATCCTCAACGGCCCCCTTCCCTGTTCCTTCTTTTGGAAAATTAAAAAAAAAAGAGAGGGGAGGATTTCCAGCCCCCCGCTCCCTAATCACTAATTGAGACCTAAAAATCTGGTCTAATTACAAGGGATAGCATTGCATAGACCCCATGTTGCTGCCAAGAGTTGTCCAGGGGTGTCTAGCTAGGGCCTGCAAGTCTTCTATGAGCTTATCTGAAATGCAGGTGATGTGGGATGTATAAACTCCTCAAAAGAGCTTAGAAACCATTTTTGCTCCTTCAAATGTATGTAGGAAAATGAAGATTATGGCACACTATGTGCTTAGTCCACCATACACTATACAGGATTAGTAACTAGAAGGGTAAAAATGCAATAGTAATGTAATACATACAATAGATCATATTCTGGTGAAGATATGTAGTTGTATAAATTTAGTAATGAGAAGAATGAGACCACATGTGAGAGGAAATCTCTATTAGGAGAAATTATTCAACAAATGATGTAATCAAAATTGTCGGGGAAATGACTCGGTGCACTGGAAATGTTTTGCATGTAAGAAGGTGTCAGTTGATGAATCAGTTCAGTACATAAAAAAAAGGCTAATATCATATCAAAAGTTCATGTTTCACTTTCATATCCTGGACATGGGTTAACAATGTGCATAAGTGAAATGAGAGGTTGTTTGTACCTGATCCAACCATAAAATGATGAAAGGAATTAATGAAATACTTAGTCAAAAACACTATCAGTTCCCTAATATCTACACTATCCTTGTCTATTCTGAACAATCTTCTAAATGATAACACAACATATTCTAAACTTAGTAAAAATCCCTTAGAAGCAGTTAATTCTCACTTCAATAAAGAAATGAAGTTGTTGAAAGGTAACATTTCTCTTATCAAAAATTTGTCATCTTTGTCCCCTTCATTGCCATATATGTATGGACTTATCAAAACGCATAAACAAAATTTTCCAGCAAGACCTATAGCGAGGTCAGTAGGCTCCATCACATATAAATTATCAAAATGGTTAGTTTCCTTATTAAGCCCTTTAGTGGGTAAGGATCAAACTCTAAAATCATGAACAATGTAGATTCAGTCAACAAGCTAAACAATATGAATATTAATTTTGATTTCAAACTAGTTAGCTTTCATGTTTCCTCACTTTTCACTAAAGTTCCAGTTGATGAACTTTTAGAATATTTATTTGATGTCTTGGATGATATTCATTTACCTGTTTCAAAGTCTAATTTCATTGAACTCATAAAATTGTGTATAAAAGACTGTGTATTTCAATTTAATGGAGATTATTATGCTCAAAAATTTGGTATGGCAATGGGTAACCCTCTTTCACCTGTACTAAGTAATCTTTATAAGGAATTTTTTGAAACAAAATTACTAAAGGATATCTTACCTTCTAATGGAAGCTGGTTTAGGTATGTAGATGATGTTCTTTGTGTTTGGCCAACAAATGAAAATTAACAAGTATTTCTCCCCTTACTTAACAATTTAGTACCTTCCATCAAATCTACTGTAGAAAATGAAAATAATGGTATGTTACCATTTTTAGATTGCATGTTCCATAGACAGGGAAGCAAGTTTAGATTTAGCATATACAGAAAACCCACCAATGTCTGCTTATATATCCATTATTACTCATCTCAACATGACAGAGTTAAATTATCATCATTTCAATCTATGTTCCTAAGGGCATTACGTATTTGAAGTCCAGAGTTTATTGATGATTAGTTTGAGAAGATATATTCTATTGGATCTAAGTTAAAGTACCCTAGATCTTTCATTGATAAATACCTTAAGTTAGCAAAGAAATCATTTTATAGAGTTCAGCCCAAATATCCCATTGACACCAAGAATCTTTTAGTTCTCCCTTTTAATAATAATATCACTTTGCTTCCCATGTTACTAAAATCCTTTAATGTAAATGTTGCCTTTAGCAACAATAATAGTATAAAGAATATCTTAATCAAGAATTCACCAGAAAATTCTTTTGGATGCATCTGTAAAGTTCCTTGTGGAAACTGTGATAAATTTCATGTTGGTCAGACTGGTAAGGATCTTTCTGTTAGACTTAAGCAACATTAATATAGTATGATAACGGGACTAGAATCAAATGCCTTGCTCAGTCATATTAAAAACTATGATCATTGTATTGACTGGAGTAACGCCATCTCAGTTGTTAACTCTAACTCTATTACCAAGAGAAATATCATTGAATCTTTTATTATTAAATACACAAAGAATTATAATCTTAATATTAGTGATGGTCTGTACAAATTAGAGAACTTTATTGTTGATAAGATTTGTAAAACGATAAGTTTATGAACGTTCGTTGTATGTTTTGGACAATCACATGTTTACCAAATGGCGTCCTGGCTTCGTTACTTCGATGTATATCAACTGAATGTTATATTTCTCTCTTGTGTCTCCCCTGATGATGTGATTATTATACGAAAGTGCACTTGGGAACTTTTCGTGTTTCATTTTCCCCGTGGACTCATAGGAATATCTTCATCACGCGCAAAATTGTGATCCTTTCCAACATGGATTCCACACGGCTCTTCTATTACTTCTCTACAAACTGTCCTGGACTTTCTCCTTTCGTTACTGCTTTCTCCAAATCGCTAATCAAGGCTCACCAACTGAAGTTACGATTTGAATTCCTTAGGAAATGCCTTGATGAACAAGTGATGCCAAGATCTGTCCTACCTCAACGTTTGTTGCAGCTGTCTGGTCGACCATTTGACCAATTTCAAAATATTATTTTAAAGAAAAATAATTAATTAAAGAAACTTGAAATGGAGGAGGCTTTTCGCATTTCAAGAGAGAAAAAACGTGCCTTTCAAATGACAATACCGACACACTGGAAGAACTGGATGTTGGACTATTGCTATGATGAATTAAGGAAAGAACGGAACAGGCTACAATTGTCACTAAACCATAAGTTGGACTATCTTATTGAAAACAGCGACTGGACCAAGAACACTAACCCATCTTTTGTGGTAAACCTGTCTAATAAACAACTAGATAAAGATTCCTTGTGTGCATTAGGCTATGGTTTAAGTTTTGTATGCTCTAACAGAGAAGCCAGCTGTGTTGATATCACAAAGTCTTTTTGTAATTTAGAAAAATACAGTAAGTTAAGTAATGATGATATTAATATTTGCAAGGGTTTAGTGTATGCCAGTTTGTCAAAACCAGTGGAAGCTAATTGCCCTAAAAGATTCATAAGAGCTATTAACACCTTAAAAAAAGACAAGGATATACATATTACTAAAGCAGATAAGGCTAACACTATTGTGATTTTAGACAAAAGTAACTATTTATCTGAAATGAATGATCTAAATGATAACACAACATATTCTAAACTTAATAAAAATCCCTTAGAAGCAGTTAATTCTCACTTCAATATAGAAATGAAGTTGTTGTTGAAATGTAACACTTCTCTTATCAAAAATTTGTCATCTTTGTCCTCTTCATTGCCATAAATGTAAGGACTTATCAAAACACATAACAAAATTTTCCAGCAAGACCTATAGTGAGTTCAGTAGGCTCCATCACATATAGATTATCAAAATGGTTAGTTTCCTTATTAAGCCCTTTAGTGGGTAAGGTATCAATTTCTAATATCATGAACAATGTAGATTTAGTCAACAAGCTAAACAATATCAATATTAATTTTGATTTCAAACTAGTTAGCTTTGATGTTTCCTCACTTTTCACTAAAGTTCCAGTTGATGACCTTTTAGAATATTTATTTGATGTCTTGGATGATATCCATTTACCTGTTTCAAAGTCTAATTTCACTGAACTAATAAAATTGTGTATGAAAGACTGTGTATTTCAATTTAATGGAGATTATTATGCTCAAAAATTTGGTATGGCAATGGGTAACCCTCTTTCACCTGTACTAAGTTATCTTTCCATGGAATTTTTTGAAACAAAATTACTAAAGGATATCTTACCTTCTAATGCAATTTGGTTTAGGTATGTAGATGATGTTCTTTGTGTTTGGCCAACAAATGAAAATTTACAAATATTTCTCTCCTTACTTAACAATTTAGTACCTTCCATCAAATTTACTGTAGAAAATGAAAATAATGGTATGTTACCATTTTCAGATTGCATGATCCATAGACAAGGAAACAAGTTTAAGTTCAGCATATACAGAAAACCCATCAATGTATCCTCATATATCCATTATTACTCATCTCAACATGACAGTTAAATCATCATCATTTCAATCTATGTTCCTAAGGGCATTACGTATTTGCAGTCCAGAGTTTATTGATGATGAGTTTGAGAAGATATATTCTATTGAATCTAAGTTAAAGTACCCTAGATCTTTCATTGATAAATCCCTTAAGTTAGCAAAGAAATCATTTTATAGAGTTGAGCCCAAATCTCCCATTGACGCCAAGAATCTTTCAGTTCTCCCTTTTAATAATAATATCACTTTACTTCCCATGTTGCTTAAATCCTTTAATGTAAATGTTGCCTTTAGCAACAATAATACTATAAATAATATCTTAATCAGAAATTCACCAGAAAATTCTCTTGGTTGCATATATAAAGTTCCTTGTAGAAACTGTGATGAAATTTATGTTGATCAGACTGGTAATGATCTTTCTGTTAGACTTAAGCAACATAATTATAGTATAAGAACGGGAGAAGAATCAAATGCCTTGTTTAATTATGTTAAAAACTATGATCATTGTATTGACAGGAGTAACGCCATATCAGTTGTTAACTCTAACTCTATTACCAAGAGAAATATCATTGAATCTTCTATCATTAAATACACAAAGAATTATAATCTTGATATTAGTGATGGTCTGTACAAATTAGATAACTTTATTGTCGATAAGATTTGTAAAATGATAAGTTTATGAACGCTCGTTTTATGTTTTGGACAATCACATGTTTACCAAATGGCATCCTAGCTTCGTCTCTTCGATGTATATTAACTGACTGTTATATTCCTCTCTTGTGTCTCCCCTGATGATATGATTATTACACGAAAGTGCACTTGGACTTTTTGTGTTTCTTTCTCCCCGTGGACTCATAGTAATATGTATATATATATATATATATATATATATATATATATATATATATATATATTTTTTTTTTTTTTTTTTTTTTTTTTTTTATACTTTGTCGCTGTCTCCCGCGTTTGCGAGGTAGCGCGAGGAAACAGACGAAAGAAATGGCCCAACCCCCATACACACGTACATACACACGTCCACACACGCAAATATACATACCTACACAGCTTTCCATGGTTTACCCCAGACGCTTCACATGCCTTGATTCAATCCACTGACAGCACGTCAACCCCTGTATACCACATCGCTCCAATTCACTCTATTCCTTGCCCTCCTTTCACCCTCCTGCATGTTCAGGCCCCGATCACACAAAATCTTTTTCACTCCATCTTTCCACCTCCAATTTGGTCTCCCTCTTCTCCTCGTTCCCTCCACCTCCGACACATATATCCTCTTGGTCAATCTTTCCTCACTCATTCTCTCCATGTGCCCAAACCATTTCAAAACACCCTCTTCTGCTCTCTCAACCACGCTCTTTTTATTTCCACACATCTCTCTTACTCTTACGTTACTTACTCGATCAAACCACCTCACACCACACATTGTCCTCAAACATCTCATTTCCAGCACATCCATCCTCCTGCGCACAACTCTATCCATAGCCCACGCCTCGCAACCATACAACATTGTTGGAACCACTATTCCTTCAAACATACCCATTTTTGCTTTCCGAGATAATGTTCTCGACTTCCACACATTTTTCAAGGCTCCCAAAATTTTCGCCCCCTCCCCCACCCTATGATCCACTTCCGCTTCCATGGTTCCATCCGCTGACAGATCCACTCCCAGATATCTAAAACACTTCACTTCCTCCAGTTTTTCTCCATTCAAACTCACCTCCCAATTGACTTGACCCTCAACCCTACTGTACCTAATAACCTTGCTCTTATTCACATTTACTCTTAACTTTCTTCTTCCACACACTTTACCAAACTCAGTCACCAGCTTCTGCAGTTTCTCACATGAATCAGCCACCAGCGCTGTATCATCAGCGAACAACAACTGACTCACTTCCCAAGCTCTCTCATCCCCAACAGACTTCATACTTGCCCCTCTTTCCAGGACTCTTGCATTTACCTCCCTAACAACCCCATCCATAAACAAATTAAACAACCATGGAGACATCACACACCCCTGCCGCAAACCTACATTCACTGAGAACCAATCACTTTCCTCTCTTCCTACACGTACACATGCCTTACATCCTCGATAAAAACTTTTCACTGCTTCTAACAACTTGCCTCCCACACCATATATTCTTAATACCTTCCACAGAGCATCTCTATCAACTCTATCATATGCCTTCTCCAGATCCATAAATGCTACATACAAATCCATTTGCTTTTCTAAGTATTTCTCACATACATTCTTCAAAGCAAACACCTGATCCACACATCCTCTACCACTTCTGAAACCGCACTGCTCTTCCCCAATCTGATGCTCTGTACATGCCTTCACCCTCTCAATCAATACCCTCCCATATAGTTTACCAGGAATACTCAACAAACTTATACCTCTGTAATTTGAGCACTCACTCTTATCCCCTTTGCCTTTGTACAATGGCACTATGCACGCATTCCGCCAATCCTCAGGCACCTCACCATGAGTCATATATACATTAAATAACCTTACCAACCAGTCAACAATACAGTCACCCCCTTTTTCAATAAATTCCACTGCAATACCATCCAAACCTGCTGCCTTGCCGGCTTTCATCTTCCGCAAAGCTTTTACTACCTCTTCTCTGTTTACCAAATCATTTTCCCTAACCCTCTCACTTTGCACACCACTTCGACCAAAACACCCTATATCGTAGAAAGCGACTAGAGGGGACGGGAGCGGGGGGCCGGAAATCCTCCCCTCCTTGTATTAACTTTCTAAAATGGGAAACAGAAGAAGGAGTCACGCGGGGAGTGATCATCCTCCTCGAAGGCTCAGAGTGGGGTGCCTAAATGTGTGTGGATGTAACCAAGATGTGAAAAAAGGAGAGATAGGTAGTATGTTTGAGGAAAGGAACCTGGATGTTTTGGCTCTGAGTGAAACGAAGCTCAAGGGTAAAGGGGAAGAGTGGTTTGGAAATGTCTGGGGAGTGAAGTCAGGGGTTAGTGAGAGGACAAGAGCAAGGGAAGGAGTAGCAATACTCCTGAAACAGGAGTTGTGGGAGTATGTGATAGAATGTAAGAAAGTAAATTCTCGATTAATATGGGTAAAATTGAAAGTTGATGGAGAGAGGTGGGTGATTATTGGTGCATATGCACCTGGGCATGAGAAGAAAGATCATGAGAGGCAAGTGTTTTGGGAGCAGCTGAATGAGTGTGTTAGCGGTTTTGATGCACGAGACCGGGTTATAGTGATGGGTGATTTGAATGCAAAGGTGAGTAATGTGGCAGTTGAGGGAATAATTGGTATGCATGGGGTGTTCAGTGTTGTAAATGGAAATGGTGAAGAGCTTGTAGATTTATGTGCTGAAAAAGGACTGATGATTGGGAATACCTGGTTTAAAAAGCGAGATATACATAAGTATACTTATGTAAGCAGGAGAGATGGCCAGAGAGCGTTATTGGATTACGTGTTAATTGACAGGCGTGCGAAAGAGAGACTTTTGGATGTTAATGTGCTGAGAGGTGCAACTGGAGGGATGTCTGATCATTATCTTGTGGAGGCTAAGGTGAAGATTAGTATGGGTTTTCAGAAAAGAGGAGTGAATGTTGGGGTGAAGAAGGTGGTGAGAGTAAGTGAGCTTGGGAAGGAGACCTGTGTGGGGAAGTACCAGGAGAGACTGTGTACAGAATGGAAAAAGGTGAGAACAATGGAAGTAAGGGGAGTGGGGGAGGAATGGGATGTATTTAGGGAATCAGTGATGGATTGCGCAAAAGATGCTTGTGGCATGAGAAGAGTGGGAGGTGGGCTGTTTAGAAAGGGTAGTGAGTGGTGGGATGAAGAAGTAAGAGTATTAGTGAAAGAGAAGAGAGAGGCATTTGGACGATTTTTGCAGGGAAAAAATGCAATTGAGTGGGAGAAGTATAAAAGAAAGAGACAGGAGGTCAAGAGAAAGGTGCAAGAGGTGAAAAAAAGGGCAAATGAGAGTTGGGGTGAGAGACTATCATTAAATTTTAGGGAGAATAAAAAGATGTTCTGGAAGGAGGTAAATAGGGTGCGTAAGACAAGGGAGCAAATGGGAACTTCAGTGAAGGGCGTAAATGGGGAGGTGATAACAAGTAGTGGTGATGTGAGAAGGAGATGGAATGAGTATTTTGAAGGTTTGTTGAATGTGTCTGATGACAGAGTGGCAGATATATATATATATATATATATATATATATATATATATAAGTATAGTATTTTTTGCTTTGTCGCTGTCTCCCGCGTTAGGACGGTAGCGCAAAGAAAAAGACGAAAGAATGGCCCAAACCACCCACATACACATGTATATACATACACGTCCACACCTATACATCTAATCGTATACATATATATACACATAGACATATACATATATACAAATGTACATATTTCATACTGTCTGCCTTTATTCTTCCCATTGCCACCCCGCTACACATGAAATAACAAACCCCGTCTGCACTCATGTGCGCGAGGTAGCGCTAGGAAATGACAACAAAGGCCACATTCGTTCACACTCAGTCTCTAGCTGTAAAGTAGTAATGCACCGAGACCACGGCGCCCTTTCCACATCCAGGCAACGCAGAACTTTCCATGGTTTACTCCAGACGCTTCACATGCCCTGGTTCAATTCATTGACAGCACGTCGACCCCGGTATACCACACCGTTCCAATTCACACTATTCCTTGCACGCCTTTCACCCTCCTGCATGTTCAGGCACCGTTTACTCAAAATCTTTTTCACTCCATCTTTCCTCCTACAATTTGGTCTCCCACTTCGCCTCGTTCCCTCCACCTCTGACACATATAACCTCTTGGTAAATCTTTCCGCACTCATTCTCTGCATGTGACCAAACAATTTCAAAACACCCTCTTCTGCTCTCTCAACCACTCTTTTTATTACCACACATCTCTCTTACCCTATTATTACTCACTCGATCAAACCATCTCACACCACATATTCTCCCCAATAATCTCATTTTCAGCACATCCACCTTCCTCCGCACAACTCTATCCATAGCCCACGCCTCCCAACCATATAACGTTGATGGAACCACTATTCCTTCAACCATACCAATTTTTGCTTTCCGACATAATGTTCTCGACTTCCACACTTTCTTCAACGCTCCCAGAACTTTCGCCCCCTTCCCCACCCTATGATTCACTTCCGCTTCCATGGTTCCATCCGCTGCCAAATCCACTCCCAGATATCTAAAACGCTTCACTTCCTCCAGTTTTTCTCCATTCAAACTTACCTCCCAGTTGACTTGATCCTCAACCATACTGTACCTAATAACCTTGCTCTAATTCACATTTGCTCTCAGTTTTCTTCTTTCACATACTTTACCAAACTCAGTCACCAGCTTCTGCAGTTTCTCTCATGAATCAGCCACCAGTGCTGTATCATCAGCGAACAACAACTGACTCAATTCCAAAGCTCTCTCATCCACAACACACTGCTTACTTGCCCCTCTTTCCAAAACTCTTGCATTCACCTCCCTAACATCTCCATCCATTGACAGATTAAACAACCATGGAGAGATCACACACCCCTGCCGTAAACCTACATTCACTGAGAACCAATCACTTTGCTCTCTTCCTACATGTACACATGCCTTACATACTCGATAAAAACTTTTCACTGCTTCTAACAACTTGCCCCCACACCATATATTCTTAATACCTTCCACAGAGCATCTATATCAAGTCTATCATATGCCTTCTCCTGCTCTATAAATGCTACATACAAATCTATTTGCTTTTAAAGTATTTCTCACCTATATTCTTCAAAGGAAACACCTAATCCACACATCCTCTACCACGTCTGAAACCACACTCCTCTTCTCCAATCTAATGCTCTGTACATACCTTCACCCTCTCAATCAATACCCTCCCATATAATTTCCCAGGAATACTCAACAAACTTTTACCTCTGTAATTTGAGCACTCACTCTTATCCCCTTTGCCTTTGTACAATGGCACTATGCACGCATTCCGCCAATCCTCAGGCACCTCACCATGAGTCATACATACATTAAATAACCTTACCAACCAGTCAACAATACAGTTACCCCCTTTTTTAATAAATTCCACTGCAATACCATCCAAACCTGCTGCCTTGACGGCTTTCATCTTCCGCAAAGCTTTCACTACCTCTTCTCTGTTTACCAAATCATTTTCCCTAACCCTCTCACTTTGCACACCACCTCGACCAAAACACCCTATATCTGCCACTCTATCATCAAACACATTCAACAAACCTTCAAAATACTCACTCCATCTCCTTCTCACATCACCATTACTTGTTATCACCTCCCCATTTGCGCCCTTCACTGAAGTTCCCATTTGCTCCCTTGTCTTACGCACTTTATTTACCTCCTTCCAGAACATCTTTTTATTCTCCCTAAAATTTAATGATACTCTCTCACCCCAACTCTCATTTGCCCTTTTTTTCACCTCTTGCAACATTCTCTTGACCTCCTGTCTCTTTCTTTTATACATCTCCCACTCAATTGCATTTTTTCCCTGCAAAAATCGTCCAAATGCCTCTCTCTTCTCTTTCACTAATACTCTTACTTCTTCATCCCACCACTCACTACCCTTTCTAATCAACCCACCTCCCACTCTTCTCATGCCACAAGCATCTTTTGCGCAATCCATCACTGATTCCCTAAATACATCCCATTCCTCCCCCACTCCCCTTGCTTCCATTGTTCTCACCTTTTTCCATTCTGTACTCAGTCTCTCCTGGTACTTCCTCACACAGGTCTCCTTCTCAAGCTCACTTACTCTCACCACCCTCTTCACCCCAACATTCACTCTTCTTTTCTGAAAACCCATACAAATCTTCACCTTAGCCTCCACAAGATAATGATCAGACATCCCTCCAGTTGCAACTCTCAGGACATTAACATCCAAAAGTCTCTCTTTCGCACGCCTGTCAATTAACACGTAATCCAATAACGCTCTCTGGCCATCTCTCCTACTTACATAAGTATACTTATGTATATCTCGCTTTTTAAACCAGGTATTCCCAATCATCAGTCCTTTTTCAGCACATAAATCTACAAGCTCTTCACCATTTCCATTTACAACACTGAACACCCCATGTATACCAATTATTCCCTCAATTGCCACATTACTCACCTTTGCATTCAAATCACCCATCACTATAACCCGGTCTCGTGCATCAAAACCACTAACACACTCATTCAGCTGCTCCCAAAGCACTTGCCTCTCTTGATCTTTCTTCTCATGCCCAGGTGCATATGCACCAATAATCACCCACCTCTCTCCATCAACTTTCAGTGTGGATCAGGTGTTTGCTTTGAAGAATGTATGTGAGAAATACTTAGAAAAGCAAATGGATTTGTATGTAGCATTTATGGATCTGGAGAAGGCATATGATAGAGTTGATAGAGATGCTCTGTGGCAGGTATTAAGAATATATGGTGTGGGAGGAAAGTTGTTAGAAGCAGTGAAAAGTTTTTATCGAGGATGTAAGGCATGCGTTCGTGTAGGAAGAGAGGAAAGTCATTGGTTCTCAGTGAATGTAGGTTTGCGGCAGGGGTGTGTGATCTCTCCATGGTTGTTTAATTTGTTTATGGATGGGGTTGTTAGGGAGGTAAATGCAAGAGTTTTGGAAAGAGGGGCAAGTATGAAGTCTGTTGGGGATGAGAGAGCTTGGGAAGTGAGTCAGTTGTTGTTCGCTGATGATACAGCGCTGGTGGCTGATTCATGTGAGAAACTGCAGAAGCTGGTGACTGAGTTTGGTAAAGTGTGTGGAAGAAGAAAGTTAAGAGTAAATGTGAATAAGAGCAAGGTTATTAGGTACAGTAGGGTTGAGGGTCAAGTCAATTGGGAGGTGAGTTTGAATGGAGAAAAACTGGAGGAAGTGAAGTGTTTTAGATATCTGGGAGTGGATCTGGCAGCGGATGGAACCATGGAAGGGGAAGTGGATCATAGGGTGGGGGAGGGGGCGAAAATTCTGGGGGCCTTGAAGATTGTGTGGAAGTCGAGAACATTATCTCGGAAAGCAAAAATGGGTATGTTTGAAGGAATAGTGGTTCCAACAATGTTGTATGGTTGCGAGGCGTGGGCTATGGATAGAGTTGTGCGTAGGAGGATGGATGTGCTGGAAATGAGATGTTTGAGGACAATGTGTGGTGTGAGGTGGTTTGATCGAGTGAGTAACGTAAGGGTAAGAGAGATGTGTGGAAATAAAAAGAGCGTGGTTGAGAGAGCAGAAGAGGGTGTTTTGAAGTGGTTTGGGCACATGGAGAGAATGAGTGAGGAAAGATTGACCAAGAGGATATATGTGTCGGAGGTGGAGGGAACGAGGAGAAGAGGGAGACCAAATTGGAGGTGGAAAGATGGAGTGAAAAAGATTTTGTGTGATCGGGGCCTGAGCATGCAGGAGGGTGAAAGGAGGGCAAGGAATAGAGTGAATTGGAGCGATGTGGTATACCGGGGTTGACGTGCTGTCAGTGGATTGAATCAAGGCATGTGAAGCGTCTGGGGTAAACCATGGAAAGCTGTGTAGGTATGTATATTTGCGTGTGTGGACGTATGTATATACATGTGTATGGGGGGGTTGGGCCATTTCTTTCGTCTGTTTCCTTGCGCTACCTCGCAAAAGCGGGAGACAGCGACAAAGTATAAAAAAAATAAAAAAAAAATATATATATATATATATATATATATATATATATATATATATATATATATATATATATATATATATATCATTTATTTTTATTCATTTTGCTTTGTCGCTCTCTCCCGCGTTAGCGAGGTAGCGCAAGGAAACAGACGAAAGAATGGCCCAACCCACCCACATACACATGTACATACATACACTTCCATACACGCAAATAGACATACCTATACATCTCAATGTACACATATATATACACACACAGACATATACATATAAACACATGTACATAATTCATACTGTCTGCCTTTATTCATTTCCATCGCCACCTCGCCACACATGGAATAACAACCCCCTCCCCCCTCATGTGTGCGAGGTAGCGCTAGGAATGGCAACAAAGGCCCCATTCGTTCACACTCAGTCTTTAGCTGTCATGTAATAATGCACCGAAACCACAGCTCCCTTTCCACATCCAGGCCCCACACAACTTTCCATTGTTTACCCCAGACGCTTCACATGCCCTGGTTCAATCCATTGACAGCACGCCGACCCCGGTATACCAAATCGTTCCAATTCACTCTATTCCTTGCCCTCCTTTCACCCTCCTGCATGTTCAGGCCCCGATCCCTCAAAATCTTTTTCACTCCATCTCCCCACCTCCAATTCGGTCTCCCACTTCTCCTCGTTCCCTCCACCTCTGAAACATATATCCTCTTGGTCAATCTTTCCTCACTCATTCTCTCCATGTGACCAAACCATTTCAAAACACCCTCTTCTGCTCTCTCAACCACATTCTTTTTATTTCCACACATCTCTCTTACCCTTACGTTACTCACTCGATCAAACCACCTCACACCACACATTGTCCTCAAACATCTCATTTCCTGCACATCCACCCTCCTGCGCACAACTCTATCCATAGCCCACGCCTCGCAACCATACAACATTGCTGGGACCACTATTCCTTCAAATATACCCATTTTTGCTTTCCTAGATAATGTTCTCGACTTCCAAACATTCTTTAAGGCTCCTAGAATTTTCGCCCCCTCCCCCACCCAATGATTCACTTCCGTTTCCATGGTTCCATCCGCTGCCAAATCCACTCCCAGATATCTAAAACACTTCACTTCCTCCAGTTTTTCTCCATTCAAACTTACCTCCCAATTGACTTGACCCTCAACCCTACTGTACCTAATAACCTTGCTCTTATTCACATTTACTCTTAACTTTCTTCTTTCACACACTTTACCAAACTCAGTCACCAGTTTCTGCAGTTTCTCACATGAATCAGCTACCAGCGCAGTATCATCAGCGAACAGCAACTGACTCACTTCCCAAGCTTTCTCATCCACAACAGACTTCATACTTGCCCCTCTTATCAAAACTCTTGCATTCACCTCCCTAACAACCCCATCCGTAAACAAATTAAACAACCATGGAGACATCACACACCCCTGCCGCAAACCTACATTCACTGAGAGCCAATCACTTTCCTATCTTCCTACACGTACACATGCCTTAAATACTCGATAAAATCTTTTCACTGCTTCTAACAACTTGCCTCCCACAACATATATTCTTAATACCTTCCACAGAGCATCTCTATCAACTCTATCATAAGCCTTCTCCAGATTCATAAGTGCTACATACAAATCCATTTGCTTTTCTAAGTAATTCTCACATACATTCTTCAAAGCAAACACCTGATCCAAACATCCTCTACCACTTCTGAAACCACACTGCTCTTCCCCAATATTATGTTCTGTACATGCCTTCACCCTCTCAATCAATACCCTCCCATATAATTTACCAGGGATACTCAAGAAACTTATACCTCTGTAATTTGAGCACTCACTTTTATCCCCTTTGTCTTTGTACAATGGCACTATGCAAGCATTCCGCCAATCCTCAGGCACTTCACCATGAACCATACATATATTAAATAACCTTACCAACCAGTCAACAATACAGTCAACCTTTTTTTAATAAATTCTACTGCAATAACATCCAAACCTGCTGCCTTGCCGGCTTTCATCTTCCGCAAAGCTTTTACTACCTCTTCTCTGTTTACGAAATCATTTTCCCTATCCCTCTCACTTTGCACACCACCTCGACCAAAACACCCTATATCTGCCACTCTATCATCAAACACATTCAAGAAACCTTCAATATACTCGCTCCATCTCCTTCTCACATCACCACTACTTGTTATCACCTCCCCATTAGCCCCCTTCACTGAAGTTCCCGTTTGCTCCCTTGTCTCACCCACTTCATTTACCTCCTTCCAAAACATCTTTTTATTCTCCCTAAAATTTAATGATACTCTCTCACCCCAATTCTCATTTGCCCTCTTTTTCAACTCTTGCACCTTTCTCTTGACCTCCTGCCTCTTTCTTTTATACATCTCCCACTCATTTCCATTTTTTCCCTGCAAAAACCGTCTAAATGCCTCTCTCTTCTATTTCACTAATAATCTTACTTCTTCAACCCACCACTCACTACCCTTTCTAATCAACGCACCTTCAACGCTTCTCATGCCACAAGCATCTTTTGCGCAAGCCATCACTGCTTCCCTAAATAAATCCCATTCCTTCCCCACTCCCCTTACGTCCTTTGTTCTCACTTTTTTCCATTCTATACTCAGTCTCTCCTGGTACTTCCTCACACAAGTCTCCTTCCCAAGCTCACTTACTCTCACCGCTCTCTTCACCCCAACATTCACTCTTCTTTTCTGAAACCCTTACAAATCTTCACCTTAGCCTCCACAAGATGATGATCAGATATCCCTCCAGTTGCACCTCTTAGCACATTAACATCCAAAAGTCTCTCTTTCGCGCGCCTATCAATTAACACGTAATCCAATAACGCTCTCTGGCCATCTCTCCTACTTACATACGTATACTTATATATATCTCGCTTTTTAAACCAGGTATTCCCAATCATCAGTCCTTTTTCAGCACATAAATCTACAAGCTCTTCACCATTTCCATTTACAACACTGAACACCCCATGTATACCAATTATTTCCCTCAATTGCCACATTACTCACCTTTGCATTCAAATCACCCATCACTATAACCCGGTCTCGTGCATCAAAACCACTAACACACTCATTCAGCTGCTCCAAAGCACTTGCCTCTCTTGATTTTTCCTTTCTCATGCCCAGGTGCATATGCACCAATAATCACCCCCTCTCTCCATCAACTTTCAGTGTGGATCAGGTGTTTGCTTTGAAGAATGTATGTGAGAAATACTTAGAAAAGCAAATGGATTTGTATGTAGCATTTATGGATCTGGAGAAGGCATATGATAGAGTTGATAGAGATGCTCTGTGGCAGGTATTAAGAATATATGGTGTGGGAGGAAAGTTGTTAGAAGCAGTGAAAAGTTTTTATCGAGGATGTAAGGCATGCGTTCGTGTAGGAAGAGCGAAAGTCATTGGTTCTCAGTGAATGTAGGTTTGCGGCAGGGGTGTGTGATCTCTCCATGGTTGTTTTAATTTGTTTATGGATGGGGTTGTTAGGGAGGTAAATGCAAGAGTTTTGGAAAGAGGGGCAAGTATGAAGTCTGTTGGGGATGAGAGAGCTTGGGAAGTGAGTCAGTTGTTGTTCGCTGATGATACAGCGCTGGTGGCTGAATTCATGTGAGAAACTGCAGAAGCTGGTGACTGAGTTTGGTAAAGTGTGTGGAAGAAGAAAGTTAAGAGTAAATGTGAATAAGAGCAAGGTTATTAGGTACAGTAGGGTTGAGGGTCAAGTCAATTGGGAGGTGAGTTTGAATGGAGAAAAACTGGAGGAAGTGAAGTGTTTTAGATATTGGGAGTGGATCTGGCAGCGGATGGAACCATGGAAGGGGAAGTGGATCATAGGGTGGGGGAGGGGGCGAAAATTCTGGGGCCTTGAAGATTGTGTGGAAGTCGAGAACATTATCTCGGAAAGCAAAAATGGGTATGTTTGAAGGAATAGTGGTTCCAACAATGTTGTATGGTTGCGAGGCGTGGGCTATGGGTAGAGTTGTGCGTAGGAGGGTGGATGTGCTGGAAATGAGATGTTTGAGGACAATGTGTGGGGTGAGGTGGTTTGATCGAGTGAGTAACGTAAGGGTAAGAGAGATGTGTGGAAATAAAAAGAGCGTGGTTGAGAGAGCAGAAGAGGTGTTTTGAAGTGGTTTGGGCACATGGAGAGAATGAGTGAGGAAAGATTGACCAAGAGGATATATGTGTCGGAGGTGGAGGGAACGAGGAGAAGAGGGAGACCAAATTGGAGGTGGAAAGATGGAGTGAAAAAGATTTTGTGTGATCGGGGCCTGAGCATGCAGGAGGGTGAAAGGAGGGCAAGGAATAGAGTGAATTGGAGCGATGTGGTATACCGGGGTTGATGTGCTGTCAGTGGATTTAATCAAGGCATGTGAAGCGTCTGGGGTAAACCATGGAAAGCTGTGTAGGTATGTATATTTGCGTGTGTGGACGTATGTATATACATGTGTATGGGGGGTTGGGCCATTTCTTTCGTCTGTTTCCTTGCGCTACCTCGCAAAAGCGGGAGACAGCGACAAAGTATAAAAAAAATAAAAAAAAAAATATATATATATATATATAATATATTATATATATATATATATAGTATAATATATATATATATATATATCATTTATTTTATTCATTTTGCTTTGTCGCTCTCTCCCGCGTTAGCGAGGTAGCGCAAGGAACAGACGAAAGAATGGCCCCACCCCACCCACATACACATGTACATACATACACTTCCATACACGCAAATAGACATACCTATACATCTCAATGTACACATATATATACACACACAGACATATACATATAACACATGTACATAATTCATACTGTCTGCCTTTATTCATTTCCATCGCCACCTCGCCACACATGGAATAACAACCCCCTCCCCCCTCATGTGTGCGAGGTAGCGCTAGGAATGGCAACAAAGGCCCCATTCGTTCACACTCAGTCTTTAGCTGTCATGTAATAATGCACCGAAACCACAGCTCCCTTTCCACATCCAGGCCCCACACAACGTTCCATTGTTTACCCCAGACGCTTCACATGCCCTGGTTCAATCCATTGACAGCACGCCGACCCCGGTATACCACATCGTTCCAATTCACTCTATTCCTTGCCCTCCTTTCACCCTCCTGCATGTTCAGGCCCCGATCCCTCAAAATCTTTTTCACTCCATCTTTCCACCTCCAATTCGGTCTCCCACTTCTCCTCGTTCCCTCCACCTCTGACACATATATCCTCTTGGTCAATCTCTCCTCACTCATTCTCTCCATGTGACCAAACCATTTCAAAACACCCTCTTCTGCTCTCTCAACCACATTCTTTCTATTTCCACACATCTCTCTTACCCTTACGTTACTTACTCGATCAAACCACCTCACACCACATATTGTCCTCAAACATCTCATTTCCAGCACATCCACCCTCCTGCGCACAACTCTATCCATAGCCCACGCCTCGCAACCATACAACATTGCTGGGACCACTATTCCTTCAAATTAACCCATTTTTGCTTTCCTAGATAATGTTCTCGACTTCCAAACATTCTTTAAGGCTCCCAGAATTTTCGCCCCCTCCCCCCACCCAATGATTCACTTCCGCTTCCATGGTTCCATACGCTGCCAAATCCACTCCCAGATATCTAAAACACTTCACCTCCTCCAGTTTTTCTCCATTCAAACTTACCTCCCAATTGACTTGACCCTCAACCCTACTGTACCTAATAACATTGCTCTTATTCACATTTACTCTTAACTTTCTTCTTTCACACACTTTACCAAACTCAGTCACCAGCTTCTGTAGTTTCTCACATGAATCAGCCACCAGCGCAGTATCATCAGCGAACAGCAACTGACTCACTTCCCAAGCTTTCTCATCCACAACAGACTTCATACTTGCCCCTCTTATCAAAACTCTTGCATTCACCTCCCTAACAACCCCATCCGTAAACAAATTAAACAACCATGGAGACATCACACACCTCTGCCGCAAACCTACATTCACTGAGAGCCAATCACTTTCCTCTCTTCCTACACGTACACATGCCTTAAATACTCGATAAAATCTTTTCACTGCTTCTAACAACTTGCCTCCCACACCATATATTCTTAATACCTTCCACAGAGCATCTCTATCAACTCTATCATAAGCCTTCTCCAGATCCATAAGTGCTACATACAAATCCATTTGCTTTTCTAAGTAATTCTCACATACATTCTTCAAAGCAAACACCTGATCCAAACATCCTCTACCACTTCTGAAACCACACTGCTCTTCCCCAATATTATGTTCTGTACATGCCTTCACCCTCTCAATCAATACCCTCCCATATAATTTACCAGGGATACTCAAGAAACTTATACCTCTGTAATTTGAGCACTCACTTTTATCCCCTTTGTCTTTGTACAATGGCACTATGCAAGCATTCAGCCAATCCTCAGGCACTTCACCATGAACCATACATATATTAAATAACCTTACCAACCAGTCAACAATACAGTCACCCTTATTTTAATAAATTCTACTGCAATAACATCCAAACCTGCTGCCTTGCCGGCTTTCATCTTCCGCAAAGCTTTTACTACCTCTTCTCTGTTTACCAAATCATTTTCCCTAACCCTCTCACTTTGCACACCACCTCGACCAAAACACCCTATATCTGCCACTCTATCATCAAACACATTCAAGAAACCTTCAATATACTCGCTCCCTCTCCTTCTCACATCACCACTACTTGTTATCACCTCCCAATTAGCCCCCTTCACTGAAGTTCCCGTTTGCTCCCTTGTCTTACACACTTCATTTACCTCCTTCCAAAACATCTTTTTATTCTCCCTAAAATTTAATGATACTCTCTCACCCCAACTCTCATTTGCCCTCTTTTTCAACTCTTGCACCTTTCTCTTGACCTCCTGCCTCTTTCTTTTATACACCTCCCACTCATTTCCATTTTTCCCTGCAAAAACCGTCTAAATGCCTCTCTCTTCTATTTCACTAATAATCTTACTTCTTCAACCCACCACTCACTACCCTTTCTAATCAACCCACCTTCCACGCTTCTCATGCCACAAGCATCTTTTGCGCAAGCCATCACTGCTTCCCTAAATAAATCCCATTCCTTCCCCACTCCCCTTACGTCCTTTGTTCTCACTTTTTTCCATTCTATACTCAGTCTCTCCTGGTACTTCCTCACACAAGTCTCCTTCCCAAGCTCACTTACTCTCACCACTCTCTTCACCCCAACATTCTCTCTTCTTTTCTGAAAACCCTTACAAATCTTCACCTTAGCCTCCACAAGATAATGATCAGATATCCCTCCAGTTGCACCTCTAAGCACATTAACATCCAAAAGTCTCTCTTTCGCGCGCCTATCAATTAACACGTAATCCAATAACGCTCTCTGGCTATCTCTCCTACTTACATACGTATACTTATGTATATATCGCTTTTTAAACCAGGTATTCCCAATCACCAGTCCTTTTTCAGCACATAATTCTACAAGCTCCTCACCCTTTCCATTTATAAAAGTGAACACCCCATGTATACCAATTATTCCCTCAACTGCCACATTACTCACCTTTGCATTCAAATCACCCATCACTATAACCCAGTCTAGTGCATCAAAACCACTAACACACTCATTTAGCTGCTCCCAAAGCACTTGCCTCTCATGATCTTTCCTCTCATGCCCAGGTGCATATGCACCAATAATCACCCATATCTCTCCATCAATTTTCAGTTTTACCCATATCAATCTAGAACTTACTTTCTTACACTCTATCACATACTCCCACAACTCCTGTTTCAGGAATATTGCTACTCCTTTCCTTGCTCTTGTCTTCGCACTAACCCCTGACTTTACTCCCAAGACATTCCCAAACCACTCTTCCCCTTTACCCTTGAGCTTCGTTTCACTCAGAGCCAAAACATCCAGGTTCCTTTCCTCAAACATACAACCTATCTCTCCTTTTTTCTGATCTTGGTTACATCCACACACATTTAGACATCCCAATCTGAGCCTTCGAGGAGGATGAGCACTCCCCGCGTGACTCCTTCTTCTGTTTCCCCTTTTAGAAAGTTAGAATACAAGGAGGGGAGGGTTTCTAGCCCCCCGCTCCCGTTCCCTTTAGTCGCCTCTACGACACGTGAGGAATGCGTGGGAAGTATTCTTTCTCCCTTATCCCCAGGGGAGACAAAAGTAACTATTTATCTAAAATGAATGATCTTCTAAATGATGACACAACATATTCTAAACTAAGTAAAAATCCCTTAGAAGCAGTTAATGCTCATTTCAATAAAGAAATGAAGTTGATGTTGAAAGGTAACACTTCTCTTATCAAAAGTTTGTTATCTTTGTCCCCTTCATATCTATATATGTATGGACTTATCAAAACACATAAAGAAAATTTTCCTGCAAGACCTATAGTGAGTTCAGTAGGCTCCATCACATATAAATTGTCAAAATGGTTAGTTTCTTTATTAAGCCCATTAGTGGGTAAGGTATCAAATTCTAATATCATAAACAATGTAGATCAGGTCGACCATTTGACCAATTCCAAAATATTATTTTAAAGAAAAACACTGAATTAAAGAAACTTGAAACGGAGGAGGCTTCTCGCATTTCAAGAGAGAAGAAAGGTGATTTTCAAATGGCAATACCGACATACTGGAAGAACCGGATGTTGGACTATTGCTATGATAAAGCAAGGAAAGAATGCAATAGGCTCCAAGTGTCACTAAATTGTAAGTTGGACCATCTTATTGAAAACAGTGACTGGACTAAGAACACAAACCCATCTTTTGTGGTAAACCTGTCTAATATACAACTAGATAAGGATTCATTGTGTGCATTAGGCTATGGTTTAAGTTTTGTGTGCTCTAACAGAGAAGCCAGCTGTGTTGATATCACAGTCTTTTTGTAATTTAGAAAAATACAGTAATTTAAGTAATGATGAAATTAATATCTGTAAGGGTTTAGTATATGCAAGTTTGTCAAAACCAGTGGTAGCTAATTTCCCTAAAAGATTCATAAGAGCTATTAACAACTTAAAAATAGACAAGGATATACATATTACTAAAGCAGATAAGTCTAACTCTGTTGTGATTTTAGACAAAAGAAACTATTTATCTAAAATGAATGATCTTCTAAATGATGACACAACATATTCTAAACTAAGTAAAAATCCCTTAGAAGCAGTTAATGCTCATTTCAATAAAGAAATGAAGTTGATGTTGAAAGGTAACACTTCTCTTATCAAAAGTTTGTCATCTTTGTCCCCTTCATTGCCATATATGTATGGACTTATCAAAACGCATAAACAAAATTTTCCAGCAAGACCGATAGTGAGTTCAGTAGGCTCCATCACATATAAATTGTCAAAACAGTTAGTTTCTTTATTAAGCCCTTTAGTTGGTAAGGTATCAAATTCTAACATCATGAACAATGTAGATTTAGTCAACAAGCTAAACAATATCTATGCTAATTTTGATTTCAAACTAGTTAGCATTGATGTTTCCTCACTTATCACTAAAGTTCCAGTTGATGACCTTTTAGTTCCAGTTGATGACCTTTTAGAATATTTATTTGATGTCTTGGATGATATTCATTTACCTGTTTCAAAGTCTAATTTCATTGAACTGATAAAATTGTGTATAAAAGACTGTGTATTTCAATTCAATGGAGATTATTATGAACAAAAATTTAGTATGGCAATGGGTAACCCTCTTTCACCTGCACTAAGTAATCTTTCTATGGAATTCTTTTAAACAAAATTACTAAAGGATATTTTACCTTCTAATGGAAGTTGGTTTAGGTATGTAGATGATGTTCTTTGTGTTTGGCCAACAAATGAAAATTTACAAATTTGTCTCTCGTTACTTAACAATTTAGTACCTTCCATCAAATTTACTGTAGAAAAGGAAAATATTGGTATGTTACTATTTTTAGATTGCATGATCCATAGACAAGGAAACAAGTTTAAATTTAGCATATACAGAAAACCCACCAATGTATGTTCATAAATTCATTATTACTCATCTCAGCATGACAGAGTATAATTATCATCATTTCAATCTATATTCCTTAGGGCATTACGTATTTGCAGTCGAGAGTTTATTGATGATGAGTTTGAGAAGATATATTTCATTGGATCCATGTTAAAGTACCCTAGATCTTTCATTGATAAATCCCTTAAGTTATCAAAGAAATCATTTTATAGTGTTGAGCCCAAACCTCAAATTGACTCCAAGAATCTTTTAGTTCTCCCTTTTGATAATGATTTCACTTTGCTTCCCAGGTTGCTTAAACCCTTTAATGTAAATGTTGCCTTTAACAACAATGATACTATAAAGAATATCTTAATCAGGAATTCACGAGAAAATTCTCTTGGATGCATCTATATAGTGCCTTGTGGAAAATGTGATCAATTTTATGTTGGTCAGACTGGTAAGGATCTTTCTGTTAGACTTAAGCAATATAGATATAGTATAAAACGGGACAAGAATCAAATGCCTTCTTTAATCACGTTAAAAACTATGATGATTTCATTGACTTTCATTTATCAACTCTAACTCTATTACCAAGAGAAATATTGAATCTTCTATCATTAGATACACAAAGAATTATAATCTTAATATTAGTGATGGTCTATACAAATTAGATGACTTTATTGTTTATAAAATTTGTAAAATGATAAGTTTATGAACGCTCGTTTATGTTTTGGACAATCATTATTAACTCTAACTCTATTACCAAGGAAAATATCACTGAATCTTCTATTACCAAATACACAAAGAATTATAATCCTAATATTAGTGATGGTCTGTACAAATTAGATAACTTTCTTGTTGATGAAATTTGTAAAATGATAAGTTTATGAACGCTCACTGTTTGTTTTGGACAATCATATGTTTACCAAATGGCGACCTAGCTTCGCCTCTTCGATGTATATCAACTGGCTTATATTTCTCTCTTGTGTCTCCCCGATTGATGTGATTATAACACGAAAGTGCACTTGGGAACTTATCGTGTTTCATTTTCCCCGTGGACTCATAGGATTATCTTGATCACGCGCAAAATTTTGATCCTTCCCAATATATATATATACATATATATATATATATATATATATATATATATATATATATATATATATATATATATATATATATATATATTCTTTACTTATTTATTCATTTATCATACTTTGTCGCTGTCTCCCGCGTTAGGAAGATAGCGCAAGGAAAAAGACGAAAGAATGGCCCAACCCACCCACATACACATGTATATACATACACGTCCACACACGCACATATGCATACCTATACATCTTAACGTATACATATATATACACACACAGACATATACATATATACATATGTACATAATTCATACTGTCTTCCCTTATTCATTCCCGTCGCCACCCCGCCACACATGAAATGACAACGCCCTCTCCCCGCATGTGCGCGATGTAGCACTAGGAAAAGACAACAAAGGCCACATTCATTCACACTCAGTCTCTATCTGTCATGTGTAATGCACCGAAACCACAGCTCCCTTTCCACATTGAGGCTCCACAAAACTTTCCATGGTTTACCCTAGAAACTTCATATGCACTGGTTCAATCCATTGACAGCACGTCGACCCGACTATACCACATCGTTCGAATTCACTTTATTCCTTGCACGCCTTTCACTCTCCTGCATGTTCAGGCTTCGATCAGTGAAAATATTTTTCACTCCATCTTTCCACCTCCAATTTGGTCTCCCACTTCTCGTTCCCTCCACCTCTGACACATATATCCTCTTTGTCAATCTTACCTCACTCGTTCTCTCCATGTGACCAAACCATTTCAAAACACACTCTTTTGCTCTCTCAACCACACTCTTTTCATTACCATTCATGTATCTTACCCTTTCATTACTTTCTCGATCAAACTACCTCACACCACATATTGTCCTCAAACATCTTATTTCCAGCACATCCACCCTCCTCTGCACAAGTCTATCTATAGCCTACGCCTCGCAACCAGATAACATTGTTGGAACCACTATTCCTTCAAACATACCAATTTTTGCTTTCCAAGATAACACTCTCGACCTCCACACATTTTTCAACGCCCCCAGATCTTTCGCCCCCTCCCCCACCCTATGATTCACTTCCGATTCCATGGTTCCATCCGCTGCCAAATCCACTCCCAGATATCTAAAGCACTTCACTTCCTCCAGTTTTTCTCCATTCAAACTTAACTCACATTTAACTTGTCCCTCAACCCTACCATACCTAATAACCTTGCTCTTATTCACATTTACTCTCAGCTCTCTTCTTTCACACACTTTACCAAACCCAATCACCAGCTCCTGCAGTTTCTCACCCGAATCAGCCACCAACGCTGTATCATCAGCGAACAACTGACTCACTTCCCAAGCTCTCTCATCCACAACAGACTGCATAGTTGCCCCTCTCCAAAACTCTTGCATTCACTTCCCTAACAACTCCATCCATAAACAAATCAAACACCCATGGAAACATCACACACCGCTGCCGCAAACCAACATTCACTAAGAACCAATCACTTTCCTCTCTTCCTACTTGTACACATGCCTTACATCCTCAAAAAAAACTTTTCACTGCTTCTAACAACTTACCTCCCACACCATACATTTTTAATACCTTCCACAGAGCATCCAAATCAACTCTATCATATGCCTTCATGCTACATACAAATTTATTTGCTTTTCTAAGTATTTATCACATATATTCTTCAAAGCAAACACCTGATCCACATATCCTCTACCACTTCTGAAACCACACTGCTCTTCCTCAGTCTGATGCTCTGTACATGCCTTCACCCTCTTAATCAATACCCTCTCATATGATATGAATACTCAACAAACTTATACCTCGGTAATTTGAGCACTCACTCTCATCCCTTTTGCCCTTGTACAGTGGCACTATACAAGCATTCCGATAATCCTCCGGCACTTCACCATGGGTCATACATACATTAAATAACCTTACCAGCCAATCAACAATACAGTCACTCCCCTTTTTAATAAATTCCACTGCAATACCATCGAAACCCGCTGCCTTGCCGGCTTTCATCTTCCGCAAAGCTTTTACTACCTCTTCTCTGTTTACCAAATTCTTTTCCCTAACCCTCTCACATTACACACCACCTCGACCAAAACACCCTATATCTGCCACTCTATTATGAAACACATTCAACAAACCTTCAAATTACTCACTCCATCTCCTTACTTCACCACTACACATATACGTATATATATATATATATATATATATATATATATATATATATATATATATATATATATATATATATATATATATATATATATATATATATATATATATATATATATATATATATATATATATATCTGGGGGTGGATCTGGCAGCGGATGGAGCCATGGAAGCGGAAGTGGATCATAGGGTGGGGGAGGGGGCGAAAATTCTGGGAGCCTTGAAGAATGTGTGGAAGTCGAGAACATTATCTCGGAAAGCAAAAATGGGTATGTTTGAAGGAATAGTGGTTCCAACAATGTTGTATGGTTGCCAAGCGTGGGCTATGGATAGAGTTGTGCGCAGGAGGATGGATGTGCTGGAAATGAGATGTTTGAGGACAATGTGTGGTGTGAGGTGGTTTGATCGAGTAAGTAACGTAAGGGTAAGAGAGATGTCTGGAAATAAAAAGAGCGTGGTTGAGAGAGCAGAAGAGGGTATTTTGAAATGGTTTGGGCACATGGAGAGAATGAGTGAGGAAAGATTGACCAAGAGGATATATGTGTCGGAGGTGGAGGGAACGAGGAGAAGTGGGAGACCAAATTGGAGGTGGAGAGATGGAGTGAAAAAGATTTTGTGTGATCGGGGCCTGAACATGCAGGAGGGTGAAAGTAGGGCAAGGAATAGAGTGAATTGGATCGATGTCTGTTTCGTCTGTTTCCTTGCGCTACCCTGCAAATATATATATATATATATATATATATATATATATATATATATATATATATATATATATATATATATATATATATATATTTTTATCTATTTATTTTATTATACTTTGTCGCTGTCTCCCGCGTTTGCGAGGTAGCGCAAGGAAACAGACGAAAGAAATGGCCCAACCCCCCCCCATACACATGTATATACATACGTCCACACACGCAAATATACATACCTACACAGCTTTCCATGGTTTACCCCAGACGCTTCACATGCCTTGATTCAAACTACTGACAGCACGTCAACCCCTGTATACCACATCGCTCCAATTCACTCTATTCTTTGCCCTCCTTTCACCCTCCTGCATTTTCAGGCCCCGATCACACAAAATCTTTTTCACTCCATCTTTCCACCTCCAATTTGGTCTCCCTCTTCTCCTCGTTCCCTCCACCTCCGACACATATATCCTCTTGGTCAATCTTTCCTCACTCATTCTCTCCATGTGCCCAAACCACTTCAAAACACCCTCTTCTGCTCTCTCAACCACGCTCTTTTTATTTCCACACATCTCTCTTACCCTTACGTTACTCACTCGATCAAACCACCTCACACCACACATTGTCCTCAAACATCTCATTTCCAGCACATCCATCCTCCTGCGCACAACTCTATCCATAACCCACGCCTCGCAACCATACAAAATTGTTGGAACCATTATTCCTTCAAACATACCCATTTTTGCTTTCCGAGATAATGTTCTCGACTTCCACACATTCTTCAAAGCCCCCAGAATTTTCGCCCCCTCCCCCACCCTATGATCCACTTCCGCTTCCATGGTTCCATCTGCTGCCAGATCCACTCCCAGATATCTAAAACACTTCACTTCCTCCAGTTTTTCTCCATTCAAACTCACCACCCAATTGACTTGACCCTCAACCCTACTGTACCTAATAACCTTGCTCTTATTCACATTTACTCTTAACTTTCTTCTTCCACACACTTTACCAAACTCAGTCATCAGCTTCTGCAGTTTCTCACATATATATATATATATATATATATATATATATATATATATATATATATATATATATATATATATATATATATATATATATATTTTTTTTTTTTTTTTTTTTTTCATACTATTTGCCATTTCCCGCGATAGCGAGGTAGCGTTAAGAACAGAGGACTGGGCCTTTGAGGGAATATCCTCACCTGGCCCCCTTCTCTGTTCCTTCTTTTGGAAAATTAAAAAAAAACGAGAGGGGAGGATTTCCAGCCCCCCGCTCCCTTCCCTTTTAGTCGCCTTCTACGACACGCAGGGAATACGTGGGAAGTATTCTTTCTCCCCTATCCCCAGGGATAATATATATATATATATATATATATATATATATATATATATATATATATATATATATATATATATATATATATATATATATATATATATATATATGTTTCCTTGCGCTACCTCGCAAACGCGGGAGACAGCGACAAAAAAAAAATATATATATATATATATATATATATTTTTTTTTTTTTTTTTTCATACTATTCGCTATTTCCCGCGATAGCGAGGTAGCGTTAAGAACAGAGGACTGGGCCTTTGAGGGAATATCCTCACCTGGCCCCCTTCTCTGTTCATTCCCTTGGGAAAAAAAAAAAAAAAAAAAAAAAATATATATATATATATATATATATATATATAGATAGATATATTTAAGTAGGAGAGATGGCCAGAGAGCGTTATAGGATTACGTGTTAATTGATAGGCGCGCGAAAGAGAGACTTTTGGATGTTAATCCGCAGAGAGGTACGACTGGAGGGATGTCTGATCATTATCTTGTGGAGGCGAAGGTGAAGATTTGTAAAGATTTTCATAAATGGAGAATGTTTGGGTGATGAGAGTGGTGAGAGTAATTGAGCTTGGGAAAGAGTCTTGTATGAGGAAGTACCAGGAGAGACTGAGTACAGATTGGAAAAAGGTGAGAGCAAAGGACGTAAGGGAGTAGGGGAGGAATGGGATGTATTTAGGGAAGTAGTGATGGCTTGCGCAAATGATGCTTGTGGCATGAGAAGCGTGGGAGGTAGGCAGATTAGGAAGGGTAGTGAGTGGTGGGTTGAAGAAGTAAGATTAGTAGTGAAAGAGAAGAGAGAGGCATTTGGACGATTTTTGCAGGGAAATAATGCAATAACTGGGAGAGGTATAAAAGAAAAAGGCAGGAGGTCAAGAGAAAGGTGCAAGAGGCGAAAAAGAGGGCAAATGAGAGTTGGGGTGAGAGAGTATCATCAAATTTTAAGGAGAATAAAAAGATGTTTTGGAAGGAGGTAAATAAAGTGCGTAAGACAAAGTAACAAATGGAAACATCAGTGAAGGGGGCTAATGGAGAAGTGATAACAAGCAGTGGTGATGTGAGAAGGAGATGGAGTGAGTATTTTGAAAGTTTGTTGAATGTGTTTGATAATAGAGTGGCAGATATAGGGTATTTTGGTCGAGGTGGTGTGCAAAGTGAGAGGGTTAGGGAGAATGATTTGGTAAACAGAGAAGATGTAGTATAAGCTTTGCGGAAGATGAATGCCCGCAAGGCAGCGGCTTTGGATGGTGTTGCAGTGGAATTCATTAAAAACGGGGATGACTGTATTGTTTACTGGTTGGTAAGGTTATTTAATGTATGTATAACTCATGGTGAGGTGCCTGAGGATCTGCGGAATTCTTGCATGGTGCCATTGTGCAAAGGCAAAGGGAATTACATCCCCCTCCCCCCTCATGTGTGCGAGGTAGCGCTAGGAAAAGACAACAAAGGCCACATTCGTTCACACTCAGTCTCTAGCTGTCATGTAATAATGCACCGAATCCAGAACTTTCCATGGTTTACCTCAGACGCTCCACATGCCCTGGTTCAATCCACTGACAGCACGTCGACCCCGGTATACCACATCGTTCCAATTCATTCTATTCCTTGCACGCCTTTCACCCTCCTTCATGTTCAGGCCCCGACCACTCAAAATCTTTTTCACTCCATCTTTCCACCTCCAATTTGGTTTCCCACTTCTCCTCGTTCCCTCCACCTCTGACACATACATCCTCTTGGTCAATCTTTCCTCACTCATTCTTGCCATGTGACCAAACCATTTCAAAACACCCCCTTCTGCTCTCTCAACCACATTCTTTATATTTCCACACATCTCTCTTACCCTTACATTACTTACTAGATCAAACCACCTCACACCACATATTGTCCTCAAATATCTCATTTCCAGCACATCCACCCTATTGCCCACAACTCTATCTATAGCCCACGCCTCGCAACCATACAACATTGTTGGAACCACTGTTCCTTCAAACATACCCATTTTTGCTTTCCGAGATAATGTTCTCGACTTCCAAACATTCTTCAAGACTCCTAGAATTTTCGCCCCCTCCCCAACCCTATGACTCACTTCCGCTTCCATGGTTCCATCCGCTGCCAGATCCACTCCCAGATATCTAAAACACTTTTCTTCCTCCAGTTTTAATCCATTCAAACTTACCTCCTAATTGACTTGACCCCTCAACCCTACTGTACCTAATAACCTTGCTCTTATTTACATTTACTCTCATCTCTCTTCTTTCACACACTTTACCAAACTCAGTCACCAGCTTCTGCAGTTTCTCATCCGAATCAGCCACCAGCGCTGTATCATCAGCGAACAGCAACTGACTCACTTTCCAAGCTCTCACATCCACAACAGACTGCATACATGCCCTCTTTCCAAAAGTCTTGCATTCACCTCCCTAACAACCCCATCCATAAACAAATTAAACAAACATGGAGACATCACACACCCCTGCCGCAAACCTACATTCACTGAGAACCAATCACTTTCCTCTCTCCTAAACGTACACATGCCTTACATCCTCGATAAAAACTTTTCACTGCTTCTAACAACTTGTCTCTCACACCATATATTCTTAATACCTTCCACAGAGCATTTCTATCAACTCTATCATATGCCTTCTCCAGATCCATAAATGCTACATACAAATCCATTTGCTTTTCTAAGTATTTCTCACATACATTCTTCAAAGCAAACACCTGATCCGCACATCCTCTAACACTTCTGAAATCACACTGCTCTTCCCCAATCTGATGCTCTGAACATGCCTTCACCCTCTCAATCAATACCCTCCCATATGATTTACCAGGAATACTCAACAAACTTACACCCCTGTAATTTGAGCACTCACTCTTATCTCCTATGCCTTTGTACAATGGCGCTATGCAAGCATTCCGCCAATCCTGAGGCACCTCACCATGAATCATACATACATTAAATAACCTTACCATCCATTCAACGATACAGTCACCCCCTTTTTTAATAAATTCCACTGCAATACCATCCAAACTTGCTGCCTTGCCAGCTTTCATCTTCCGCAAAGCTTTTACTACCTCTTCTCTGTTTACCAAATCATTTTCCCTAACCCTCTCACTTTGCACACCACCTCGACCAAAACACCCTATATCTGCAACTCTATCATCAAACACATTCAGCAAACCTTCAAAATACTCACTCCATGTCCTTCTCCCATCACCACTACTTGTTATCACCTCCCAATTAGCCCCCTTCACTAAAGTTCCCATTTGCTCCCTTGTCTTACGCACTTTATTTACCTCCTTCCAAAACATCTTTTTATTCTCCCTAAAATTTAATGATACTCTCTCACCCCAACCCTCATTTGCCCTCTTTTTCACCTCTCGCACTTTTCTCTTGACCTCCTGCCTCTTTCTTTTATACATCTCCCACTCGTTTGCATTTTTTCCCTACAAAAACCGTCCAAATGCCTCTTTCTTCTCTTTCACTAATAATCTTACTTCTTCATCCCACCCCTCACTACCCTTTCTAATCAACCCACCTCCCACGCTTCTCATGCCACAAGCATCTTTTGCGCAAGCCAGCACTGCTTCCCTAAATACATCCCATTCCTCCCCCACTCCCCTTACGTCCTTTGTTCTCACCTTTTTCCATTCTGTACTCAGTCTCTCCTGGTACTTCCTCACACAAGTCTTCTTCCCAAGCTCACTTACTCTCACCACTCTCTTCACCCCAACATTCTCTCTTCTTTTCTGAAAACCCCTACCAATCTTCACCTTCGCCTCCACAAGATAATGATCAGACAACCCTCCAGTTGCACCTCTCAGCGCATTAACATCCAAAAGTCTCTCTTTCGCGCACCTATCAATTAACTCGTAATGCATTTCTCCTACTTACATACGTATGCATATGCATATCTCGCTTTTTAAACCAGCTTTTCCCAATCACCAGTCCTTTTTCTGCACGTAAATCTACAATCTCTTCACCATTTTCATTTACAACACTGAACACCCCATGTATACCAATTATTCCCTCAACTGCCACATTACTCACCTTTGTATTCAAATCACCCATCACTATAACCCGGTCTTGTGCATCAAAACCACTAACACACTCATTCAGCTGCTCCCAAAACACTTGCCTCTCATGATCTTTCTTCTCATGCCCAGGTGCATATTCCCCAATAATCACCCATCTCTCTCCATATATATATATATATATATATATATATATATATATATATATATATATATATATATATATATATATATATATATATATATATATATATGGGATGGGGCAGCGCCCTGTCCCATAAGAAACAGCATCGCTACCCCTGCTTCACTGAGGTAGCGCCAGGAAAAGACATAAAAGCACATATTCGTTCACACTCAGTGTCTAGCTGTCATGTGTAATGCACTGAAACCACAGCTCCCTTTCCACATCTAGGCCCCACAAAACTTTTCATGGTTTACCCCAGACGCTTCACATGACCTGGTTCAATCCATTGACAGCACGTCGACCCTGGTATACCACATCGTTTCAATTCACTCTATTCCTTGCACACGTCTCACCATCCTGCATGTTCAGGCCCCGATCGCTCAAAATCTTTTTCACTTCATCCTTTCACCTCCAATTTGGTCTTCCGCTTCTCCTTGATCCCTCCACCTCTGACATATATCCTCTTTGTCAATCTCTCCTCACTCATTCTCTCCATGTGTCCAAACCATTTTCACAAACTCTCTTCTGCACCCTCAACCACACTCTTGTTATTTCCACACATCTCTCCTATCCTTTAATTATTTACTCGATGAAACCACGTAATACCACATATTGTCCTCAAACATTTCATTTTTAAGACATCTACCTTCCTTCGTACAACACAATCTATAGCCCATACCTCACAACCATTGTTGGAACTGCTTTTCCTTCAGACATACCAATTTTTGCTCTCTGAGATAACGTTCTCTCCTTCCACACATTCTTCATCGCTCGCAGAACATTCGCCCCCTCCCCCACCGTGTGACCCATTTCCGCTTCCATGGTTCCATCTGCTGCTAAGTCCACTCCCAGATAACTAAAACACTTCACTTCCTACAATATTTCTCTATTCAAAATTACATCCCAATCAATTTGTCCTTCAACCCTAATGAACCTAGTAACCTCGCTCTTATTCATATTTACTCTCAAGTTTCTCCTTTCACACGCTTTTCCAAACTCATTCATCTACTTCTGCAGTTTCTCACTCGAATCAGCCACCAGCGCTGTATCATCAGCGAACAACAACTGAGACACTTCTCATGCCCTCTCATCCACAACAGACTGCATACCTGTCCCTCTCTCCAGAACTATTGTATTTGCCTCCCTAACGAACCTATTCATAAACAAATATAACAATCATGGAGACATCACACACTCCTGCCGCAAACCGACATTCACTTGGAACCAATCACTTTCCTCTCGTCCTACTCATACACATGACTTACATCCACGATAAACTCTTTTCACTGCTTCTAGC
This sequence comes from Panulirus ornatus, assembly GCF_036320965.1. Classification (NCBI taxonomy): domain Eukaryota; kingdom Metazoa; phylum Arthropoda; class Malacostraca; order Decapoda; family Palinuridae; genus Panulirus; species Panulirus ornatus. The sequence continues at coordinate 46,031,830 of NC_092225.1, read as the reverse complement.
AATTTGCCTTCCACACCATATACTCGTAAGACCTTACACAGAGCATCTCTTTTCACTTTATCATATGCCTTCTCCAGATTCATAGATGCTACATAAAATCCATCTGTTTTTCTAAGGGTTTCTCACATACATTCTTCAAAGCAAACAGTTGGTCCACACATCCTCTACCACTTCTTAAACCACATTGCTTTTCCCAAATCTGATGCTCTGTACATGCCTTTTCTCCTCTCAATCGATACCCTTCGATATATTTTCTCAGGAATACTCAACAAACTTATGCTTCTGTAAACTGAACACTCACCCTTATCTCCTTTGCCTTTGTACAGCAACACTATGCATACATTCTGCCAATCCTCAGGCCATACATACATTGAATATCCTTACCAACCAATCAACAGCACAGTCACCCCTTTTTTAATAAATTCTACTGCAATACCATCCAAACCCTGCTGTCTTGCCGGCTTTCATCTTCCGCACAGTTTCACTACTCCAGCTCTCTTAACCAAACCATTCTCCCTAACCCTCTCACTTACCTAGTATTCCCTAGTACATGTGATATATACCTGGTGTATTCCCTATCACATGTGAGATATATCTGGTATATTCCCAGGTACATATGTGATATATGTGAGAAATACTTAGAAAAGCAAATGGATTTGTATGTAGCATTTATGGATCTGGAGAAGGCATATGATAGAGTTGATAGAGATGCTCTGTGGAAGGTATTAAGAATATATGGTGTGGGAGGAAAGTTGTTAGAAGCAGTGAAAAGTTTTTATCGAGGATGTAAGGCATGTGTACGTGTAGGAAGAGAGGAAAGTGATTGGTTCTCAGTGAATGTAGGTTTGCGGCAGGGGTGTGTGATTCTCCATGGTTGTTTAATTTGTTTATGGATGGGGTTGTTAGGGAGATAAATGCAAGAGTTTTGGAAAGAGGGGCAAGTATGAAGTATGTTGGGGATGAGAGAGCTTGGGAAGTGAGTCAGTTGTTGTTCGCTGATGATACAGCGCTGGTGGCTGATTCATGTGAGAAACTGCAGAAGCTGGTGACTGAGTTTGGTAAAGTGTGTGGAAGAAGAAAGTTAAGAGTAGATGTGAATAAGAGCAAGGTTATTAGGTACAGTAGGGTTGAGGGTCAAGTCAATTGGGAGGTGAGTTTGAATGGAGAAAAACTGGAGGAAGTGAAGTGTTTTAGATATCTGGGAGTGGATCTGTCAGCGGATGGAACCATGGAAGCGGAAGTGGATCATAGGGTGGGGGAGGGGGCGAAAATTCTGGGGGACTTGAAGAATGTGTGGAAGTCGAGAACATTATCTCGGAAAGCAAAAATGGGTATGTTTGAAGGAATAGTGGTTCCAACAATTGTTGTATGGTTGCGAGGCGTGGGCTATGGATAGAGTTGTGCACAGGAGGATGGATGTGCTGGAAATGAGATGTTTGAGGACAATGTGTGGTGTGAGGTGGTTTGATCGAGTGAGTAACGTAAGGGTAAGAGAGATGTGTGGAAATAAAAAGAGCGTGGTTGAGAGAGCAGAAGAGGGTGTTTTGAAGTGGTTTGGGCACATGGAGAGAATGGGTGAGGAAAGATTGACCAAGAGGATATATGTGTCGGAGGTGGAGGGAACGAGGAGAAGAGGGAGACCAAATTGGAGGTGGAAAGATGGAGTGAAAAAGATTTTGTGTGATCGGGGCCTGAACATGCAGGAGGGTGAAAGGAGGGCAAAGAATAGAGTGAATTGGAGCGATGTGGTATACAGGGGTTGACGTGCTGTCAGTGGATTGAATCAAGGCATGTGAAGCGTCTGGGGTAAACCATGGAAAGCTGTGTAGGTATGTATATTTGCGTGTGTGGACGTATGTATATACATGTGTATGGGGGGGGGGTTGGGCCATTTCTTTCATCTGTTTCCTTGCGCTACCTCGCAAACGCGGGAGACAGCGACAAAGTATAATATAAGTATAAAATATATATATATGGTGCATTCCCTAGTACATGTGTTATATATGCTATGTATTCCCTAGTGCATGTGTGATATATCTGGTGTATTCCCTCGTGCATGTGACATATCTGGTGTATTCCTTAGTGCATATGTGATATATCTTGTGTATTCCCTAGTGCATGTGTGATATATCTGGTGTATTCCTTGATACATGTGAGATAAATCTGGTGTATTCCCTAGTACATGTGAGATATATCTGGTGTATTCCCTAGTACATGTGAGATATATCTGGTGTATTCCCTAGTACATGTTTTATGTATTTGGTGATTCCCTAGTACATGTGAGATATATTTGGTGTATTCCCTAGTATGTTATATATCTGATGTATTCCCTAGTACATGTGTTATATATCTGATGTATTCCCAAGTACATGTGAGATATATGTGGTGTGTTCCCTAGTACATGTGTAATATATCTGGTGTATTCCCTGGTACATGTGAGATATATCTGGTGTATTCCCTAGTACATGTGAGATATATCTGGTGTATTCTCTGGTACATGTGAGATATATCTGGTGTATTCCCTAGTACATGTGAGATATATCTGGTGTATTCCCTAGTACATGTGAGATATATCTGGTGTATTCTCTGGTACATGTGAGATATATCTGGTGTATTCCCTAGTACTTGTGTTACATATCTGGTGTATTCCCTAGTACATGTTAGATATATCTGGTGTATTCCCTAGTATTTGTGTTATATATCTGGTGTATTCTCCAGTACATGTGAGATATATCTGGTGTATTCCATAGTACGTGTGTAATATATGCGGTGTATTCCCTAGTACATGTGTTATATATGTGTTGTATTCCCTAGTGCATGTGAGATATACCTGGTGTATTCTCTGGTACATGTGTGATATATCTGTTGTATTCACTAGTACATGTGAGATATATCTGGTGTATTCCCTAGTACATGTGAGATATATCTGATGTATTCCCTAGTACTTGTGTTATATATCTGGTGTATTCCCTAGTACATGTGAGATATATCTGGTGTATTCCCTAGTACGTGTGTCATATATGCGGTGTATTCCCTAGTACATGTGAGATATATCTGGTGTATTCCCTAGTACATGTGAGATATATCTGGTGTATTCCCTAGTACGTGTGTCATATATGCGGTGTATTCCCTAGTACATGTGTTATATATGCGTTGTATTCCCTAGTGCATGTGAGATATACCTGGTGTATTCCCTAGTGCATGTGAGATATACCTGGTGTATTCCCTAGTTCATGTGAGATATACCTGGTGCATTCTATGGTACATGTGTAATATATCTGTTGTATTCCCTAGTACATGTGGGATACATCTGGTGTATTTCCTTGTACGTGTGTTATATATGTGGTGTATTCCCTAGTACATGTGTTATATATCTGGTGTATTCCCTGGTACATGTGAGATATATCTGGTGTATTCCCTAGTGCATGTGTAATATATCTGATGTATTCCCTAGTGTATGTGAGATATACCTGGTGTATTCTCTAGTACATGTTTTATATATCTGGTGTACTCCCTGGTACATGTGAGATATATCTGGTGTATTCCCTAGTACGTGTGTAATATATCTGATGTATTCCCTAGTGCATGTGAGATATACCTGGTGTATTCTCTAGTACATGTTTTATATATCTGATGTATTCTCTAGTACATGTAGGACATATCTGGTGTATTCCCTAGTACTTGTGTGCTATATCTGGTGTATTTCCTAGTACATGTGAGATATATATGGTGTATTCCCTAGTACATGTTATCTATTTGGTGTACTCCCTAGTCCATGTGTTACATATGTGGTGTATTCCCTAATACATATGTAATACATCTGATGCATTCCCTGGTACATGTGTTATATATCTAGTGTATTCCCTAGTACATGTGTATTTTATCTTATGTATTCTCTAGTACATGTGTTATATAAATCTGGTGTATTCCCTAATACATGTGTAGCTTATCGTATGTATTCCTTAGTACACGTGTTATATATATCTGGTGTATTCCCTGGTACATGTATTAAATATATGGTGTATTCCCAAGTATATGTGTTATATATATGTGGTGTATTCCCTAGTACATGTGTTAGATATATCTTGTGTATCCCCATGTATATGTATTATATATGTGGTGTATTCCCTAGTAAATGTGTTATATATTTGGTGTATTCCCTAGTACAAGTGTTATATAAATGGTGTATTTCATAGTACATTTGTAATGTATATGGTGTATTCCCTAGTACATATGTGATATATTTGCTGTATTTTCAAGAGCGTTTTATATATCTGGTGTATTCTCCAGTACATGTGAGATATATCTGGTGTATTCCTAGTACATGTGTTACATATATGGTGTATTCCCTAGTACATGTGTAATATATCTGGTACATCTACTTGTATATGTGTCATATAACTTGTTCGTCTACTAGCACGTGTCATACATCTTGTGTATCCCCCATTGTAGGGATGATTTATCAAAGAGGATATGTGTCATAAATCTGGTGTATTCCCCATTACATGTGGTGTCATATATCATTCAAGACATCAAATAAATATTCTAAAAGGTTATCAACTGGAACTTTGGTGAAAAGTGAGGAAACATCAAAGCTAACTAGTTTCAAATCAAAATCAACATTGATATTGTTCAGCTTGTTGACTAAATCTACATTGTTCATGATATTAGAATTTGATACCTTACCCACTAAAGGGCTTAATGAAGAAACTAACCATTTTGATAATTTATATGTGATGGAGCCTACTGAACTCACGATAGGTCTTGCTGGAAAATTCTGTTTGTGTGTTTTGATAAGTCCATACATATATGGCAATGAAGGGGACAAAGATGACAAACTTTTGATAAGAGAACTATTACCTTTCAACACAACTTCATTTCTTTATTGAAATGAGAATCAACTGCTTCTAAGGGATTTTTACTAAGTTTAGAATATGTTTTGTCATCATTTAGAAGATTATTCATTTTAGAAAATAGCTACTTTGTCTAAAATCACAACCTTGTCAGCCTTATCTGCTTTAGTAACATATAGAGGGTAAGAAAGTAAACTCAAGATTGATATGGGTAAAACTGAAAGTGGATGGAGAGAGAGGGGTGATTATTGGTGCATATGCACCTGGGCATGAGAAGGAAGATCATGAGAGGCAAGTGTTTTGGGAGCAGATGAGTGAGTGTGTTAGTGGTTTTGATGCATGAGGCCGGGTTATAGTGATAGGTGATTTGAATGCAAAGGTGAATAATGTGGCAGTTGAAGGAAGAATTGGTGTGCATAGGGTGTTCAGTGTTGTAAATGGAAATGGTGAAGAGCTTGTAGATTTATGTGCTGAAAAAGGACTGGTGATTGGGAATACCTGATGTAAAAAGAGAGATATACATAAGTATACGTATGTAAGTAGGAGAGATGGCCAGAGAGCGTTATTAGATTACGTGTTAATTGATAGGCGCTCGAAAGAGAGACTTTTGGATGTTGATGTGTTGAGAGGTGCAACTGGAGGGATGTCTGATCATTATCTTCTGGAGGCGAAGGTGAAGTTTTGTAGAGGTTTTCAGAAAAGAAGAGAGAATGTTGGGATGAAGAGAGTGGTGAGAGTAAGTGAGCTTGGGAAGGAGACTTGTGTTAGGAAGTACCAGGAGAGACTAAGTACAGAATGGAAAATGGTGAGAACAAAGGACGTAAGGGGAGTGGGGGAGGAATGGGATGTATTTAGGGAAGCAGTGATGCCTTGCGCAAAAGATGCTTGTGGCATGAGAAGCGTGGGAGGTGGGCAGATTAGAACGGGTAGTGAGTGGTGAGATGAAGATGTAAGATTGTTAGTGAAAGAGAAGAGAGAGGCATTTGGACGATTTTTGTAGGGAAATAATGCAAATGGCTGGGAGAGGTATAAAAGAAAGAGGCAGGAGGTTAAGAGAAAGGTGCAAGAGGCGAAAAAGAGGGCAAATGAGAGTTGGGGTGAAAGGGTATCATTAAATTTTAGGGAGAATAAAAAGATATTTTGCAAGGAAATAAATAAGTGCGTAAGACAAGGGAAACAAATGGGAACATCAGTGAAGGGGGCTAATGGGGATGTGGTAATGAGTAGTGGTGATGTGAGAAGATGGAGTGAGTATTTTGAAGGTTTGTTGAATGTATTTGATAGAGTGGCAGATATAGGGTGTTTTGGTCGAGGTGGTGTGCAAAGTGAGAGGGTTAGGGAGAATGAATACTAAACAGAGAAGAGGTTGTAAATGCTTTGCGGAAGATGACAGCCGGCAAGGCAGCTGGTTTCGATGGTATTGCAGTGGAATTTATTAAAAAGGGGATGACTGTATTGTTGACTGGCTGGTAAGGTTATTTAATGTATGTATGACTCATGGTGAGGTGCCTGAGGACTGGCGGAATGCTTTCATAGTGCTATTGTAAAAAGGCAAAGGGGATAAGAGTGAGTGCTCAAATTACAGAGGTATAAGTTTGTTGAGTATCCCTGGGAACTTATATGGGAGGGTAGTGACTGAGAGGGTGAAAGCATGTACAGAGCATCAGACTGGGGAAGAGCAGTGTGGTTTCAGAAGTGGTAGAGGATGTGTGGATCAAGTGTTTGCTTTGAAAAATGTATGTGAGGAATACCTAGAAAAGGAAATGGATTTGTACGTAGTATCTATAGATCTGGAGAATGCATATGATAGAGTTGATAGAAATGCTCTGTGGAAGGTATTAAGAATATATGGTGTGGGAGGAAGGTTGTTAGAAGCAGTGAAAAGTTTTTATCGAGGTTGTAAGGCATGTGTACGTGTAGGAAGAGGAAAGTGATTGGTTCTCAGTGAATGATTTTCTGCGGCAGGGGTGTGTGATGTCTCCATGATTGTTTAATTTGTTTATGGATGGGGTTGTTAGGGAGGTGAATGCAAGAGTTTTGGAAAGAGGCGCGAGTATGCAGTCTATTGTGGATAAGAGAACTTGGGACGTGAGTCAGTTGTTCGTTGATGATACATCGCTGGTGGCTGATTCGGGTGAGAAACCTCAGAAGCTGGTGGCTGAGTTTGGTAAAGTGTGTGAAAGAAGAAAGCTGAGGGTAAATGTGAATAAGAGCAAGGTTATTAGGTACTTAGGTTATTAGGTAGGGTTGAACGACAAGTCAATTGGGAGGTAAGTTTGAATGAAGAAAAACTGGAGGAATTGAAGTGTCTTAGATATCTGGGAGTGGATTTGACAGCGGATGGAACCATGGAAGCGGAAGTGAATCATAGGGTGGGAGAAGGGGCGAAAGTTCTGGGAGCGTTGAAAAATGCGTGGAAGTCGAGAACGTTATTTTGGAAAGCAGAAATAGGTATGTTTGAAGGAATAGTGGTTCCAACAATGTTGCGAGGCGTGGGCTATAGATAGAGTTGTGCGGAGGTGGGTGGATGTGTTGAAATGAGATGTTTGAGGACAATATGTGGTGTGAGGTGGTTTGACGAGTAAGAAATGAAAGGGTGAGAGAGATATGTGGTAATAAAATGAGTGCGGCTGAGAGAGCAGAAGAGGGTGTTTTGAAATCGTTTGGTCACATGGAGAGAATGAGGGAGAAAATATTGACAAAGAAGATATATGTGTCAGAGGTGCAGGAAACGAGAAGTGGGAGACCAAATTGGAGGTGGAAGGATGGACTGTAAAATATTTTGAGCGATTGGGGCCTGAACATGCAGGAGGGTGAAAGGCGTGCAAGGAATAGAGTGAATTGGAACGATGTGGTATACCGCGGTTGACATGCTGTCAATGGATTGAACCAGGCCACGTGAAGCGTCTTGGGTAAACCATGGAAAGTTCTGTGGGGCCTGGATGTGGAAAGGGAGCTGTGGTTTCGGTGCATTATACACAACAGCTAGAGACTGAGTGTGAACGAATGTGGCCTTTGTTGTCTTTTCCTAACGCTACCTCGCGCACGTGCGGGGTGAGGGTTTTTTTTATTTCATGTGTGGCGGGGTTGCGACGGGAATGAATAAGGGCAGACAGTATGAATTATGTACATCTGTATATATGTACATGTATGTGTATGTATATATATGTATATGTTGAAATGTATAGGTATGTATATATGCGTGTGTGGACGTGTATGCGTATACATGTGTATGTGGGTGGGTTGGGCCATTCTTTCGTCTGTTTCCTTGCGCTACCTCGCTAACGCGGGAGACAGCGACTTTCGTGTAATGATTACATCATCAGGGGAGATACAAGAGTAATGTAAACTTGGAAGAGCCAATTCCTGTACAAGAAAGAGATGAAACTAGGACGCGGTTGATACAAGAGTGAAGTAAACTTGGAAGAGCCAGTTCCTGTACAAGAAAGAGATGAAACTAAGACGCGGTTGGTATGGAAGTGTTGCCGGATTGTTTTGTCCAGGTTGGTGGTGTATGTCGTAACATCTATCATTTGGATAGGAATGGGAACTGTTAAAAATTTTGCCTGCGGAAAAGTTATCCAGTTTGTGTAGACCTTTATTAGTATCAATGTTACAATTCTTTGTGTATTTAATAATACATTCAATTTCTTGTGGTAAAGGGGTTGCACTTATGAAATGAAATAGCATTACTCCTGTAGATACTATGGTCATAATCATGATTAAACATAGCATCTAATTTTTGTCCTGTTCTATGTTTTCTATTCTGGCTGCTTAATTCTAACATAAAGATATTTACCAGTCTGCCCAACACAAAATATATTACAGCTTTTACAAGGGATTATGTGAACATAGTCCGCAGACTTTTCTGGTGAGTATTTTATGAAGATATTCTTTATATTATTGTTACTGTTGAAGGCAATATTTACATTAAAGGATTCAGGCAACCTAGGAGGAAATGTAAAATGATCACTAGAAGGTGTAACTAAATGATTCTTGGTACAAAAGATAGTTTGGGATTACTGGTGATATGATGTTGTGGTAAATAGTATAGGTAATGTGCTAGTCAAGAGTGGTAGCATGATAGTATGGTAGTTAGCCTGGTAATGTGGTATACAGTACTGGTAACATGGTAGTATGGTAGGCATTACTGGTAGCATGGTAGTGTGAGAGACATTACTGGTAGCATGGTAATGTGGTAGACATTACTGGTAGCATGGTAATGTGGTAGACATTACTGGTAGCATGGAAGTGTGGTAGACATTACTGGTAGCATGGTAATGTGGTAGACATTACTGGTAGCATGGAAGTGTGGTAGACATTACTGGTAGCATGGTAGTGTGGTAAACATTGCTGGTAGCATGGTAGTGTGGTAGACGTTGCTGGTAACATTGTAGTGTGGTAGACATTGCTGGTAGCATGATAGCATACTAGACATTACTGGTAGCTTGGTAGCATCAGTGTTATCATAGATAAGACATTACTGGTAGCTTGGTAGTGTGGTAGACATTGCTGGTGGCATGGTAGTGTGGAAGACATTACTGGTAGCGTGGTAGTGTGGTAGACATTACTGTTAGTATGGTAGTGTGGTAGACATTACTGGTAGTGTGGTAGACATTACTGGTAGCGTGGTAGTATGGTAGACATTGCTGGTAGCATGATAGTGTGGTAGATATTACTGGTAGTATTCTAGTGTGGTAGACTTTACTGGTTGTGTGTTAGTGTGGTAGACATTACTGGTAGCATGGTACTGTGGTAGACATTACTGGTAACATGGTAGTGTGGTGGACAGGACTGGTACCATGGTAGTGTGGTAGACATTACTGGTAGCATGGTACTGTGGTAGATAGGACTGGTAGCATGGTAGTATGGTAGACATCACTGGTAGCATGGTGCCGTGGTAGACATTACAGGTAGCACGGTAGTGTGGTAGACATTATTGGTAGCATGTTAGTGAGGTAGACATTTCTGGTATCATGATAATGTGGTAATTATTACTGGTAGCATAGTAGTATGGTAGACTTTAATGGTAACATGGTAGTGTGGTACACGTTACTGGCAGCATGGTAGTATGGTAGACATTACAGGTAGTATGGTAGTATGGTAGACATTACTGGTAGTACGGTAGTGTGGTAGACAGGACTCGTAGCATGGTAGTATGGTAGACATTACTGGTAGCATGGTAGAATGGTAGACATTACTGGTAACATGGTAGTATGGTAGGCACTGCTGGTAGCATGGTAGTATCGTAGACATTGCTGGTAGCATGGTAGTATCAGTGTTATCATAGATAAGACATTACTGGTAGCATGGTAGTGTGGTAGACATTGCTGGTAGCACGGTAGTGTTGTAGACATTACTGGTGGCGTGGTAGTGTGGTAGATATTGCTGGTAGCATGGTAGTGTGGTAGACATTACTGGTAGCATGGTAGTAAGGTAGACATTACTGGTTAGCATGGTAGTGTGGAAGATAATGCTGGTAGCATGATAGTGTGGTAGACATTACTGGTAGCATGGTAGTATGGTAGAAATTGCTGGTAGTATGGTAGTGTGGTAGACATTACTAGTAGCATGGTAGTGTGGTAGACATTACTGGTAGCATGGTAGTGTGGTAAACATTAATGGTAGCATGGTAGTGTGGTAGACATTGCTGGTAGCATGGTTGTGTGGTAGACATTGCTCGTAGCATGATAATGTGTTAGACATTGCTGGTAACATGGTAGTATGTTAGACATTACTGGTAACTTGGTAGTATCAGTGTTATCATAGATAGGACATTACTGGTAGCATGGTAGTGTGGTAGACATTGCTGGTATCACGGTAGTGTGGCAGACATTACTGGTAGCGTGGTAGTGTGGTAGATATTGCTGGTAGCATGGTAGTGTGGTAGATATTACTGGTAGCATGGTAGTGAGGTAGACATTACTGGTTAGCATGGTAGTGTGGAAGATATTGCTGGCAGCATGGTAGTGTGGTAGACATTACTGGTAGGATGGTGGTGTGGTTGACATTATTGGTAGCATGGTAGTTTGGTAGACATCACTGGTGACATGGTAGTGTGGCAGACATTACTGGTAGCATGGTAGTGTGGTAGACATTACTGGTAGCATGGTACTGTCGTAGACATTATTTGTAGTATGGTAGTATGGTAGACATTACCGGTAGTATGGTACACATTACTAGTTGTATGGTGGTGTGGTAGACATTACCGGTAGCATGGTAGTATGGTACACATTACTAGTTGTATGGTGGTGTGGTAGACATTACTGGTAGCATGGTAGTATCAGAAATATCACAGATACATAGTTATCATGATCTGGAGTCCAGATGCGTGACATTTGTGTGGTAATAATACATTGGTAACACTTGGTAAACATCTGCAGGCAACCACTAACTTTACGGCATCCCAGGTGTTGCATGAAGAATTTATTATCATCATACAACATACCAGGTGTTGTGTGAAGAAATATATTATCATCATACAACATACCAGGTGTTGTATTAAGGAATATACTATCATCATACAACATACCAGGTGTTGTATGAAGAAATATATTATCATCAGACAACATACCAGGTGTTATATGAAGAAATATATTATCATCACACAACATACCATGTGTTGTATAAAGAAGTATATTATCATCATGCAACAAGCCAGGTGTTGTATGAAGAAATATATCATCATACAACATACCAGGTGTATTATGAAGAAATATCTTATCATCATGCAGCATACAAAGTGTTGTATGAAGGAATATATTATCATCATACAACATATCAGGTGTTGTATGAAGAAAAATACTATCATCATACAACATATCAGGTGTTGTATGATGAAATATATTATCATCATACAACGTACCAAGTGCTGTATAAAGATATATATTATCATTATACAACATACCAGGTGTTGTATAAAGAAATATATTATCATCATGCAACATACCAGGTGTTGCATAAAGAAATATATTATCACCATACAATATACCAGGTGCTGTATGAAGAAATATATTATCATCATACAACATACTAGGGGTTGTATGAGGAAATATATTATCATCATGTGACATACCAGGTGTTCTATGAAGAAATATGCTATCATCAAACAACATTTCAGGTGTTGTATGATGAAATATGTTATCATCATAAAACATACCAAGTGCTGTATAAAGATGTATATTATCATCATACAACATACCAGGTGTTGTACAAAGAAATATATTATCATCATACAACATACCAGGTGTTGCATAAAGAAATACATTATCATCATGCAACATACCACGTATTGTATAAAGAAATATATCATCATCATACAACATACCAGGTACTGTATAAAGAAAAACATAATCATCATACAACATATCAGCTGTTGTATAAAGAAATATATTATCATCATACAACATACTAGGTGTTGCATAAAGAAATATATTATCATCATACAACTTACCAGGTGATGTATGAAGAAATATATTACCATCATACAACATACTAGGTGTTGTATGAAGAAATACATTATCATCATACAACATACCAGGTGTTGTATGAAGAAATATACAATCATCAAACGACATGTCAGGTGTATGATGAAATAAATTATCATCATAAAACATACCAAGTGCTGTACAAAGATATATATTATCATCATACAACATACCAGGTGTTTTATAAAGAAATATATTATCATCATACAACATACCAGGTGTTGCATAAAGAAATATAAAGTATTGTATAAAGGTATTGTACAAAGAAATATATTATCATCGTACAACATACCAGGTATTATATAAAGGAAAATAATATCATCATACACCATATCAGGTGTTGTATAAAGAAATATATTATCATCATACAACATACCAGGTGTTGCATAAAGAAATATATAATCATCATAAAACATACCAGGTATTGTACAAAGAAATATATTATCATCATACAACATATCAGATGTTGTATGAAGAAATATGTTATCATAATACAACATACCAAGTGTTGTATGAATGAATATATTATCATCATACAACATACCAGGTGTTGTATGAGGAAATATATGATCATCATACGACATACCAGGTGTTGTATGAAGAGATATACTATCATCATACAACATATCAGGTGTTGTATGATAAAATATAAAATCATCATACAACATGTCAAATGCTGTATAAAGATATATATCATAATCATACAACATACCAGGTGTTGTATGAAGAAATATATTATCATCATACAACATACCAAGTGCTGTATGAAGAATATATTATCATCATACAACATACCAGGTGTTGTATGAATAAATATATTATCATCATACAACATACCAGGTGTTGTATGATGAAATATACTATCATCATACAACATATCAAATGTTGTATGATGAAATATATTATCATCATACAACGTACCAAGTGCTGTATAAAGATATATATTATCATCATACAACACACGAGTTGTTGTATAAAGAGATATATTATCATCATACAACATACCAGGTGTTGCATAAAGAAATATATTATCATCATACAACGTACCAGGTATTGCATAAAAATGTATAATCATCATACAACATATCAGGGGTTCTATAAAGAAATATATTACCATCATACAACATACCAGGTGTTGTATAAAGAAATACATTACCATCATAAAACATACCAGGTGTTGTACGATGAAATATATTATCATCATACAACATACCAGGAGTTACATGAAGAAATATGTCATCATCATACAACATTCTAGGTGATATATAAAGAAATATGTTATCATCATACAACATACCAGGTGTTGTATAAAGAAATATTATCATCATACAACATGCCAGGTATTGTATAAAGAAACATATTATCATCATACAACATATGAGGTGTTGTATAAAGAAATGTATTATCATCATAAAGCATACGAGGTGTTGTATAAAGAAATATATTATTATCATACAACATACCACGTGTTGTATAAAGAAACATATTATCATCATACATTTTACCAAGTGTTATATGAAGAAATGTAATATCATCATAAACGTACAGGTGTTGTATGAAGAAATACATTATCATCATACAACATATAAGGTGTTGTATAAAGAAATATCATCATACTATTTACCAAGTGTTGTATGAAGAAATATATTATAATCATACAACATACCAGGTGTTGTATGAAGAAATGTATTATCATCATACAACATAACAGGTGTTGTATTGAGAAATATATCATCATACAACATACCAGTTGTTGTATGAAGAAATATATTGTCTTCATACAATATTCCAAGTGTTGCGTGAAGAAATGTATTATCATCACACAATACTCAAAGGGTTGTATGACGAAATATATTATCATCATACAACACACAAGTTGTCGTATAAAGAAATATATGATCATCGTACAATATACCAAGTGTTTTATGAAGAAATATATTATCATCATACAACATACCAGGTGTTGTATAAAGAAATATATTATCATCAAACAACATACCATGTAATGTATCAAGAAATACATCATCATCATACTATATACGAGGTGTTGTGTGATGAAATATATTATCATCATACAACATACCAGGTGTTGTATAAAGAAATATATTATCACATACGAAATAGGTTAATTATCATCATACAACATACCAGGTGTTGTATAAAGAAAAATATTATTATCATACAACATACCAGGTGTTGTATGAAGAAATATATTATCATCATACAACATACTTGGTGTTTATAAAGAAATATATTATCATCATACAACATACCAGATGTTGTATAAGGAAATATATTATTATCAAACAACATACCAGGTGTTGTATAAAGAAATATATTATCATCATACAACATACCAGGTATTGTATAAAGAAATATATTATCATCATACAACATACCATTGTTGTATGAAGAAATATATTATAATCATACAACATACCATGTCTTGCATGAAGAAATCTATTATCATCACACAACATAACAGGTGTTGTATAAAGAAATATATCATCATCATACAACATACCAGGTGTTGTATGAAGAAATATCTTATTATCATACAATATACCAGGAGTTGAATGAAGAAATATATTATCATCATACAACAAACCAGGTGTTGCATAAAGAAATATATTATCATCATACAACATACCAAGCGTTGTATGAAGAAATATATTATCATCATACAATTTACTAAAGGTTGTATGAAGAATTATATTATCACCATACAATACACCAAGTGTTGTATAAAGAAATATATTATCATCACGCAATATACAAAGTGTTGTATGAAGAGACATATCACAATCACACAACATACCAGTTGTTGTATTAAGAAATATATTGCCTTCATACAATATTCCAAGTGTTGTGTAAAGATATGTATTATCATCACACAATACTCAAAGGGTTGTATGAAGAAATATATTATCATCATACAACATACAAGTTGTATAAAGAAATATATTATCATCGTACAATATACCAAGGGTTGTATGAAGAAATATGTTATCATCATAC